>NW_007249217.1:543697-586222 GCF_000164805.1 Carlito syrichta
GGAGCGGTCACTGCACTCCAGTCTGGGCGACTGAGTGAGACTCCAACTCAAAAAGAAAAAAAAAAATCATCCACCATGATCAAGTAGGCTTCATTCCCAGCATGCAGGGCTGGTTCAACATTTATAAGACCATAAATATAATTAAATACATCAATAGATGTAAAAACAAGCACCACATGATTATATCATTCGATGCAGAAAAAAGTTTTTTATAAAATCCAGCACCTCTTCTCGATAAAAACCCTTAAACACCTAGGTATAGAAGGAACATACCTCAAAATAGTAAGTGTGCTGTATGATAAACTCACAGCTAATATATTGCTAAATGTACAGAAACGGAAAACATTTTCCCTGAAAACTGGAACAAGACAAGGCTGCCCACTCTCATCCCTCTTGTTCAACATTGTACTGGAAGTCCTATCCAGGGCCTTACACAAGAGAAGGAAATCAGGGGTATCCCAATAGAAAAAGAGGAAGTTAAGTCATCCCTCTTTGCTGACAATATGATCCTATACTTTGAAAACCCAAAAGAATCTGTAAAAAACCTGCCTGCACTCATAAAGGACTTTGGCAAAATCTCAGGGTACAAAATAAATGTGCAAAAACAGTTGCAGTCCTACACACCAACAACATGCAGGTAGAGACCCAAATAAAAAGCACACTCCCATTCACAATAGCCACAAAAAAATGAAATACCTCAGCATCTTCCTAATGAGAGAAGTGAAAGACCTTTACAATGAAAATTACAAAACACGGCTCAAAGAAATCAAGAAGACACAAACAAATGGAAAAATATTTCATACCCATGGATAGGAAGAGTCTACATTGTTAAGATGTTCATCCTACCAAAGGCAATCTACAGTTTCAATACAATATCCATTAAATTACCAACATCATTCTTTTCAGACCTGGACATGATAATACAGAAATTCATTTGGAAATATAAACGACCATGAATAACCAAAACAAACCTTAGCAAAAGAAACAAAGCAGGAGGTATCTCTCCTCCAGACTTCAAGCTTTACTATGAGTCTACAGTAATCAAACCAGTCTGGTATTGGTACAAGAACAGGCATATAGACCAGTGAAAAAGGATAGAGATTCCGGAAGCAAAGTCTTGATTTCTTAACCAACTCATCTTTGACAAAGCCTCCAATAACAACCACTGGGGAGAGGAGAACCTACTCAGTTAATGCTGGGGAAAATAGCTGATCACATGAAGAAGATTGAAACAGGACCCCTACCTATAACCATACACAAAAATTAATTCTAAATGGATCAAAGACCTAAACTATAAGAATCTTAGAAAATGTGGGAGACACCCTTATGACAATTGGAACTGGCAACCAATTCCTGATCAAAACCCTAAGTGCCCATACCTTAAGAAATAAGATAGACAAGTGGGACCTCATCAAATTGATGAGCTTCTGCAAAGCAAAAGAAACCATCAAAAGAGCAGGATGGGAAAAAATATTTGCCAATATTATATCTGACAAAGGTCCTTCATCTAGGATCTGCAAGGGACTCAAACATTCTGAAAGGAAAAACACAAACAGCCCCATTAAAAAATGGGCAAAAGTCATGAGTAGACACTTCTCAAAAGAAGAGATACAGGCAGCCAACAGACACATGAAAAAGTGCTCAGCCTCACTCAGCATCAGAGAAATGCAAATCAAAACCACATTCAGATACCACTTAACCTCAGTAAGAATGGCCAGCATTAATAAAGCAAACAACAGATGCTGGCGAGGATGGGGAGAAAAAGGAATGCTTCTACACTGCTGGTGGGAATGCAAACTAGTGCAACCTCTTTGGAAGACAATGTGGCAATTTCTGAAAGAACTAGAAATTAACCTTCCATATGACCCAGCAATTCCCCTGTTGGGAATATAACCGGAAGAACTCAAATTATTCTACAAAAAAGATACCTGCACATGCATATTTGTTGCAGCTCTATTCACAATAACAAAGACATGGAACCAACCATGCTGCCCATCGAAGCTGCACTGGATTTTTACAAAGTGGTACATATACACAATGGAATATCATGCAACCATAAAGAAGGACAGACTTATGGACTTCATAGTGACTGGATGGATTTAGATTCTATATACTCAGTGATCTATCACAGAAAAAGAACAGAGTATCATATGTTCTCACTTACAAGCGGACCTTGAACAATTATCACAATACTATAAGAAAGGGATTGACCTTAGTGGGAAACTGCCACAGGAGGGGGGTGAGGTTGGCTGTTGAGGGAAACTGCCAGGGGAGGGAGGGGCACACCTCATCAACAAGTGTACCTGCATAATCAACATTTTATACCTAACCCTGAATTGTACGCCACATCTTTTAAAAAAGTAATAAAAAGACTCATCTGGTCGGGCTTGGTGGCTCAACCTCTAATCCCAGCACTTGGGAGGCCAAGGCGAGTGGATTACCTGAGCTCACAGGTTTGAGACCTGTCTGAGCAACTTGGTGAGACCTCATCTCTACAATAATTCAAAAATTAGCCAGGTGTGGTAGCACAGGCCTTTAGTTCCTGCTACTTGGAAGGCTGAGGTGGAAAGATCACCTGAGCTCTGCAAATTTTGGCACTGGGATGTCCGTGAGCATGCCACTGCACTCCAGCCTGGGCCATGGAGTGAGACTCCAACTAAAAAAAAAATAAATAAATATATAAAAGACTCATCACACCTTTATGCACATTGGAGTAGGTAACAAATTCTTGACCAAGTCCCTGAAAGCAAATACAACAAAAACTAAGATAGACAAGTGGGAGCTCATCAAACTGAAAACTTTTTGCAGAGCAAAAGAAACCATTAGGAGAATAAAGCATTAGCCCACAGAATGGGAAAAAATATTTCAAATTATAAATCTGACAAAGGCCTAACATCCAGGATCTACAAAGAACTCAAAGAAAGTGAAAGAAAAAAACAAAAAACCTAATTAAAAAGTGGATAAAGGACATGAATAAACACTTCTCAAAAGGAGACATACAAGCAGCCAATAGACAAATGAAAAAAGTGCTCAGCCTCACTAATTATCAGAGAAACACAAATCAAAACGACAATGAGATACCACCTAACTCCAGTGAGGATGGCTATCACTAATAAGTTTTTAAAAATCAGATGCTGGTATGGGTGTGTTGAAAAGGGAACATTTCAACCTCTATGGAAAGTATTGTTACAATTCCTAAAAGAACTAAAAATTGACCTTCTATATGATCCAGCAACCCTTCTCCTGGGAATATACTTGCAGGAACATAAATTGAACCTAAAAGACACCTGCACACTCGTTTATTGTTGTGCTATTCACAGTAGCAAAAACATGGAACCAACGCTATTGCCCATCAAAAGTGGACTGGATAAATAAAGTGTGGTATATATACACAATAGAGTATTATGCAGTCAAAGAAGAACGAAATCATGGACTTCACAGCACATTGAATGGAGTTGGAGACCATCATACTAAGAGATCTATCACAGAAACAAAAAACTAATACTGCATGTTCTCAACCCATAAGTGGGCCCTGAATAGTGATACATGAATGCAAAAGAGAGATCAACAGTCACTGGGCACTGCTGAGGAAGGGAGGAAGGAGGGTGTGGGGCATATCACATCACAGAGTATAACAGGTCCACTACCAGGGAAGGAGGGCCAGTTAGAAGCCCAAACTTCACCTGCATGCAGCCTGCCTGTGCAGTTATCCTCACTTGTACCCCACATCGCTATAATACAAACTAAAATAAAAGAGTCATCATTTTTTGAGCTCACTTTACTTTGTGGCACAAAATATTCCAAATATGTAGCAATCATATATATGTATAAATGTTTAAAAATCACTTTCTTAATCCATAATTTAAAAATTATGAATTTGCTATTCAAATCAAGATAAACACCTCTTTGGAGTCAAAACACAGCAATAAACTGAGGCTGAGGGCAAAGCTTTCCGGAAACAAGTAGAGACAGATGTGAGTTTGTCCTCTATAGTGTAATGGCAACCACTGGGGGTCACATTAGGTGTCACTGCATGAATGCAAACATTGTGGCAGAATTCTCTCACCCAAATAACAACTGGAAGATTTTTGATGGCTACTCAGAGTTTTGAAGTTTGTATATATACTCTGCTAAGAGAAAAACAAAAAGATCCCTTCAGTCAGAGCTGGGCCTAAATATCAGTTCACTCAATTGCTGGATCTAGAAAATAACTCTGGGATGAAAGTCCTAAACCACTCGGAGGACAGGCAATGGCAGCCACAAACCTAGCAGACAGGGAATGGCAAATATAAAGAAAGTAAAACAGACAGATACCCTCCCACTTAAGATCAAAATAAATTCCAAATCACATGAAGTCATCTGATGAGAAGGCAACAACAACAACAAAAAACTATTTAGAGCTAGCCAGACAAGCCCTACAGCATGTTAAGGACAACTGGAAAAAATCACTGAAAATCTCCAGACCTACTAGCTGGGGCTAGCCAGGCAAACAGTCTTACTTCTGACTTCTAGGATAGAGCCAAACCACCTACTATCATCATAATTGCATCTGTCAGAGCCCCAGATCCATCTGCACACAGGCTACTACTCCATGCCATGTTTATTTTGCCCAGTTGTGCACTATTTTAAAAAATTACGAATTAGTATAGAAGGATTTTTATCTAAATTTTTTATTGATCAGGTGGCAAGAAATTAGCATATGCCATGCAAACAAGGTTAACTAGCCAGATGGCACTTTTTCTTACTGGAGGAAAACTGAGGAAGACAGGATCAGTAGCAGGCTAGTCGATCCTGCATTGCCCATCACAAGATTGGGAATCACAAAGCAATCTGGTAGGGCCAGATATCAGACTCTAGCAGAGATCTTCATGGTTGGATCATGGGGTTTCTAGATGCCTCATTTAAAAGAAAAGGAAAAGCTCTAAGCATTTAACCATTCTCCTTGTGTTATCATGGATTGTGATAAAAACAGCAATATACTGTGACAGAATGTGGATCCATCCATTTCCCCAGACTTCTCTACTTTTGTGTTTGCTGTTGGCAGAATAACCAGCCCATCTCAGGTGTGATCGGGGTTGGTGTCCAAGTCTTACAGATGCTGCTACCTGTGATGGAAGCAGATTTACCATATGAGTGTTCATGACTAGATATGCACTAGCCACCTTCCTTGACACTTTCATGGAGCTGGGATTCAATTTTTGTGGTTGGCCAGAATTTGTTGCTTTAAGTGACTGGATTTAGCTGATTTATAAGGAGTTTTGCAGGAGGCATAATCTCTCTTCTTTCTATGAGGTTGGCTGAAAAAAAAATCCGTTTTGGAAAAGTTGACCTTTACTTCTCAGAGAGAATAGAGAAAATTTGAAAAATAAATAGCAAAAATTATATAACTATATGAAAATTTAGCACATTTTCCCACTCAGATTGAGTTCCAGAGATGTTCAGTATCATTTTAATCACAGGGTTTTGAAGAGTCTTTGACTAGTAAAATTACCAAAAAGTTATAGGCACTATAAGATCCTCAAAAATATAATACTATTAAAGTATAGAAAGTCTACAAAAGTAGAATATAGATCTACAAAAGTATAGTACTAAAGTACTACTAAACTTATAAATGTAAATAAGTTTCTACTGGTTTAAAAAATACACGTAACATGACTAAGAGCTGGCAGCAATCAGATACCCCTTGGGGGAGAAAATGAATCTTTATTTCTAACCATATTTTGTTAGAGCAGACAAAAATAATTCCAAAATGCTTTTACAACTAAAAGTACTTGCAATTAAATAATCGGAACATATATCTTAATGGGAACAAAATCTATACAAACAGGAGGGAAACTTTGCATGGTATAACTATGGGAAACCATATTGTTAGTATATATATTTTTGATATTCAAGGAAAATGGTATCAAAGATTATATATCATGGATTAATAGTGTATAAAAAATACATAAAGACCATAATATATCAGTGGGTTCACCAGACCAAAAGTTAAGAACTTGGTTGATCTGTAGAGGTATTGATCTTCATAAAAGGTCTAGTAAGTCACAGCCCAAAGAAAGATAGTAAATGTCCTTCTTAAAGTCACAGTTAAGGGCAGGGCACATTTAAAAAGCAATCAATACTCTGCCAAGCTGTATTGTCATCACTGTGTTTGGCCTGTAACCTGGAGTGTCAAAGGAATTCAGGGTTGATGCATTATCCAGGGCTGGTGGGTGTCTTCATTCCTTCCACTTTCAACAATACCACGTGCCTTCTGTAGATAGGTAGATAGATAAGGAAGAGTGAGACAGAGAGAGACAGAGACACAGAGACAGAGGGAGATACAGAGAAAGAGACAGAGAGAGAGAAAGAAGGAGGGGGAGGAGGGAGGAAGGGTGAGGAAAATTAATCAATTGGGTGAACATCAGACCTAAACATGTGTTTGCTTTTAATATTTTTTCATTTACTTAAAATGTCCCTGAATGCCACAAAATAAGTACATCTTTGTATATTCTTTATGCTAGTGGAATACATTCAATAAAGAAACTCAAAGTTTGTTTTGAGTGTCCGCTATTTTGCAGGCACTGTTTTAAATACTGGGGACTCAAGAGTAAACAAAGCAGAAAAATATCCTGGCTTTCATGATTTACCTTCTCATTTGAGAAACAGACAATAAGTCAATCAACAAAAATATACAGAAATGTGTTATACTAGATGATGGTAAGTGCTATGGAAGAGAAAAGAGCAATGAAAGTGAGCTTTGGGGAAGAATTTACAATTCTGAATGGTCAAGGAAAACCTCACTGAGAAGACTACATATGTTAAAAGAATTACAGAAGTCGAGGGAACAACCAGGTGGATAGGTATGGACAAAGTACTCCAGTTATGTTTAACTATCTTACAGGGGGGACATCTAGGCCATGGTGACTTGAGTGGAATGCGTAAAGGAAGCATGATAGGAGATCAACTCAGAGGGAGACCAAAATCTACAGAACCTCATAGGTCATTAAAACGTTTTGCTCAGGCATGATCTGACTCCCATTTTTTCATTCTGGCAGCTGAATCAGAAATAGGCTACGGGGTCAGCCTCTACCTTGAAGGCTATTGCCATGACACATGAGAGGTATGATCATGGTTGGAACCAGGATGGTGGCAGTGGAAGTGGTGATAAGTGGTCAGATTTTGGATATTTTGAAGGTTGAGCTTATATGAGGGATTGAACTTTATAAATGAGTGAAAGATCAATTGACCTAAACAATTGGAAGAAATGAATTGCCATGGACTAGATGGAAAAGAGCAAAACACATTTGAATAGAACATTAATAAGGAAAGAGCTGCTGAGAGTCACTCCCCAAAATTAACTTTTGTTTCCTCCTCCTCCTCCGTCAGGGTCTTATTTTATTGCCCAGGCTAGATTACAATGCCATGATCATGGCTCACCACAGCCTCAAACTCATGGGTTCCGGTGATCTTTCAACCTTAGCCTCCTGAATAGCTATGAGTGTGCACCTCCACACCTGGCTACATTTGTGTGTGTGTGTGGAGATGGGATTCCTACAATGTTACCCAGGCTGGTCTCAAACTCCTGGGTTCAAGCAAACCTTCTGCTTAGGTTTCCCAGAGTACTGGGATTACAACTATGAATTACCACACCTGGCCCCAATTCTATTATTCTTGACAGATGACAAGGTGTCTGTAGGTAAATAGTATCTCTACATTGATCACAACTTCAGCAGCCCCGGAATAGTATGGGAAGTGAATCTTGAACCAGCATAGCTATAGCCTCAATCTAGAAAAGACCAATGAAAATCTTTAATCAGGACACCTCACCACAACGATGAATTTCACTGAAAGCATCTCAGAGGAATTAACTATGCTTCCTAAGTGAACTAATAGCCAAATATCCCAAATGGGAAACTTATTAACAAGTATAGTCAGCCTACTTCTGTTCCATTACATTAATTTTTATATTTAAACAGATAATTATTTGACCTGAATCATCAGTTGACAGGATCTGTGTGTTTGGATAAGTCAATTTCACTTTCAAATATAAGTCTGAGCCGGGCTCGGTGGCTCAGCCTGTAATACCGTGCCTTTGGGAGGCTGAGGTGAGTGGATTGCCTGAGCCCGCGGGTTCGAGACCCGCCTGGGCAGGCAAGACCTCATCTCTACACTAAAATAAAAAATTAGCCGGGCATGATAGCGCACGCCTGTAATTCCGGCTACTCGGAAGGCTAAGGCAGAAGGATCGCCGGAGCCCAGCAGGTCGAGGCTACGGTGGCCGGGAGCGGCCACTGCACTCCAGTCTGGGAGACAGAGTGAGACTCCAACTCACATATATGTCTGGGAGAATGTGACCTCCCTTCTAGATAATCTGTTTTCTCAAACATTATTCTATAATTTTTATACTTATATAGGTACTATATCAAAAATATAATCTATAATTTCTATATCTATTGTTAGAAACTCAGGGTTTTACTATTGTATATGTTTCAGAAGGTATTTATTGATTTAATATTCAAACTTTATCAGAAACTTACTGAAACTGTAGAAAGAGTAGATTTATGAGAGAATGCTATCTTCTGATTGTGATAGCTGAGGTGTAGTACATGGAAAACTGGATAAGAGCATTACAGGCATACATATTTGCTGAAGTTTTAATTCTGGCCCAATTACCTTGCTAATAAGATGGGAGTGTTCCAAGTTCTATCAAGATGTTACTACAAAAAGTCCTATATTTTTTTATCTGCATTTGGTCAAAGTTTCCTAATTGTTCTCTGCTTTTAGTTTTCTGACATTCACTTTCTTTCTTTCTTTTTTAACTTATAATTTCATTTTAAAAATATGTGGCACAATTTAGGATTATGTATACAAGTGGACATCATACAGGTAAAGTTTTGACCTCCCTTTGGTCCTCACCTTGCCTGGTTTGAGATCAAGTACCCTTATTGCTGTTATGTCCCCCTCCCATACCCCTGGCAGTATTCCGCTACTGCCAATCCCTTTCTTATGGTATTATGATAAGTGTTCAGGGTCCACTTACAAGTGAGAAAATGTGGTACTTTGTTCTTTATTTCTGCCATTCACTTTCTTGTATCACACATAAGGACATAGTGATACCATTCTCAAGAGCCTTCTGTTGCTCATTAGTCTAGACATTTTCTCTTTGACCCTCCAAGTTTCCTGTCCATCCTTCTTTGCATATTTATATTCTTAGACTGAGAATGGATTGTATACAGTGGATATCCTGTTGAGATTAGTCCACAGAGGTGCTGGGAGGGGATCAGAGAGCAGAGGGGCCCTATACCAAGTGCTACAGATACACTTCTCTGAGAATGTGAGCAACTACCCATATCCCTTTCTCCTTCAGATTCAGTGGTAATAACAGGTTCACATGGTTACTAGGCTTGGGTACTTCTGATTTCACTATCCCTTATAGATTTTCTTTAACCCAGCCCTCACTTTTGAAGTACATTAGTCCTTTCATTAAACTCTCCCTAACCACCCTCTTCGAGTGTGCCATCTCTCTCCTGCCAGGATCTTAACTGTGACATTCCCTTTTCTTAGTTATAGTGTTCAAACTATTAGATGGGAACTCAAAATTTGCTATATCATCTCATTTAATTCCACATCATAAACCTTATTTTTAAAGATATCTCTTCACGTTACCCTATTGGCTCAAAGCACCAAATTTTTCATAGCTCTGTGCCTTTACTAATATTTTTTTCAGTCTGGTAAAATCTTGTCTATCAATAAGGTCTTTGAAGTCTTAGATCACATGCTATTTCCTAAAATGTTACTATTATTTAACAGGGCCTCTTTAGGATCCTGATAGCTCATATAAAGTATTTAGTCATTCTTTATTGTTCTTCATTTTTCTCATAACTCTTCTCACACTACATACAAACTGATTCTTGAAAGCAGAGGACATACCTTGTCCAAATATCCCTCAATTTTTAAAAAATTCCTATTTTTAAAGATACTTAATGAATGTGTCCTCTTGATATAAATTATTTATTTATTTATTTATTTATTTATTTATTTATTTTTGAGTTGTAGTCTCACTCCGTGGCCCAGGTTGGAGTGCAGTGGCATGCTCACAGACATCCCAGCGTCAACCTGCAGAGCTCAGGTGATCCTTCTGCCTCAGCCTTCCAAGTTGCCAGAATTAAAGGTGCGTGCTCCCATGCCTGGCTAATTTTTTATTTATTATAGAGACGAGTTCTCGCCAAGTTGTCTGGGCTGGTCTCGAACCTATGGGATCGGGCAATCCACTCGCCTTGGCCTCCCAAAGTGCTGGGATTACAGGCCAAACCACCGAGCCCGGCCAAAGTAAACTTTAAGTATAAAAATGAGCTGAGCATGGTGGCTCACACCTATAATCCCAGAATTTGGGGAGGGCGAGGTAGAAGGATTGCTTGAACCTGCAAGTTTGAGACCAGTCTGGGCAACATGGTGAGACCTTGTTTCTACAAAAATGCTGAGCATGGTATCTTATGCCTGTAGTGCCAGCTACTTGAGAGGTTGAGGCTGAAGGGTTGCCTGAGTCCAGGACGTCGAGGCTGTGGTAAGCTGTGATCATGCCACTGCACTTCAGCATGGGCAACAAAGTTTCACTCTGACAGAAAAGAAGGAGAAGGAGAAGAAGAAGGAGGAGGAGGAAGAGAAGAAGAGGACAGAAGAAGAGGAGGAAGAAGAAGAGGAAGGAGGAGGAGGAAGGGAAAAAGAAGAAGGAGAAGGAAGAGGGAGGGGGAAGGGGAGGGGGAGGAGAAACAAAAGAAGCAGAAACAGCAGCAGCAGAAGATGATGACGACATGTTTCTAGCCTTCGAAGATTTTAAAGTCCTTTTCAGTCCATGCCTTACTCTTCCGTGTATCTATCATTAAGCCTATTTGGGGGTGGAGAACTTAAATTCTGTGAGGCTGCTATAATAGTTCTGCCCAGGAAATGCTGGAAACCAGGCCTAGCTAAAAGCCACAGCGATGAGGATGGAGTATACACAGAGGCCAAGGGCTTCTGAGGTAAGCATATGCTATTTAGCTAGGTGTTGTCTTGCTAAGTTGAAAGCCTACAACGTTAGATCTCTGGTTAATTACTGCAGACCATTTTTGCATAAAGGAATTTAAATGTATGTGCTAATGCTGAGAGTGAGAGATGAGGTAGCTATTAAACTGTAAGTGATCTCAGACTGGGGGTAGTGATTAGGGAGACACATGAGTAAGTTGACTCTGATGGGTTTAGGTCAGGTATTTCTTCTCTCCGAGCCAAGTTTTACCATCCAACATATCAATAATTCTATGTGCTGGTCATTGTCAAGAATAAATAAGATGATGGATCAAAAATGGGCACGCAAATTGTAAAAGATGGGAACAAGAAGCAGATGCTGTAATAACTATGATTATTCCTTGAATTTCTCTTGCCTTTTTCCCCATCAATTATCATTAAGTAAAGTATAATGGAAAGTTGCAAAACCAAAGAAGCATTATCACGTTTTTGTTAAAAGGCAATGGTGGCATGATAGGGAGGGTTGTGGAACTGTCTGGTATTAGCTTCTCATTTGCATATGCCCAGAACTTCAATCTTCTTAAATTAATATTGTATCAAAGATAAAAAGGGTCAAGCACAATGCCTCACACCTGAAATTCCAGCACTTTGGGAGACTGAGAAAGGAGGATTGCTTGAGCCCAGGTGTTCAAGACCATCCTGGGCAACATAAAGAGATTCTGTCTCTACAAAAAAATAAAATAAAATAAATCTGAAGCCGGGCTCGGTGGCTCAGCCTGTAATCCTGCGCCTTTGGGAGGCTGAGGTGAGTGGATTGCCTGAGCCCGCGGGTTCGAGACCCAACTGGGCAGCGAGACCTCATCTCTACAATAAATCAAAAAATCAGCCGGGCGTGGTAGCGCACGCCTGTAATTCCAGCTACTCGGAAGGCTGAGGCGGAGGGATCGCCGGAGCCCAGCAGGTCGAGGCTGCGGTGGCCGGGAGCGGCCACTGCACTCCAGTCTGGGCGACAGAGTGAGACTCCAACTCAAAAAAATAAAATTAAATTAAAAAAAATAAATAAATCTGGGCATGATGGCACACTCCTGTAGCCCCAGCTACTCAGCAAGCTGAAACAGAAGGATCCCTTGAACCCAGGAGATCAAGGCTGCAGTGAATCGTGATCATGTCACTGCACTCAAGCCTGGGCAACAGATTGAAGCTCTGACTCTAAAAAGTAAAAATAAAATAAAAAAGATCAAATTGATATCACAGATTTCCAAGGAAAACAATTTTTAATGAACATACTCTATGAACATGCATTAAAGTCTTCCATGTCGGGTGGCTTGCAAGGTGACCCCTTTCCAGCTTTGATAAGGCACATACAGAGAGAGAGGGAAGGGGGGAGGGAGGAAGGGAGGGCAAGGGAGAAGAGAGAGAGCAGTTTTACAGATTTGTATTTGATAAAGTAGTTATGCTGATAAAAAATTAATTAGAAAAATCCCTGGTCCAAAACTTCCATCATATGAATACATCTAAAGAGAAAGGTCCAAAGCAATCACCTTAGAAGCTTTTAAAACATACAAATCCTTGGAAGAAAAAACAAACAAACAGACATTTTGATTCAGGGTATCTATGGAGCCTGTAAACCTATATTTTTTAAATGTTCCAGGTGATTCAGGGACCATGCCAGCAGGCATTGAGCCACTTCACTCTCCTGAGAACCTACACTTAAGAACACAGAATTAGAAACCAAAAAAACAAGAATTAAATTTTGTCCTACAACTTTTGGGTTGTGTGACCTTCAACAATATATTTAACTTTCTTTAAACCTTGGATTTCCCACTTGAAAAGGGGAGTGAGAAAACTAACCTGTCATGAGAAATAAATGGGGAAATATATTACAAGAACTTAACATGATTTCATGCACATTATAGGTAATCAGAAGAGGAGCTTGGAGATGGTGACATTTCAGTTGGAGCAGAGGCAAAGATAATGAAGATATGGGAATAGACTGATTAGATGAGGAAGGGAGAGGGGAGGGAGAAAGTATAGATAAAGCCCAGGTTTGAGTTTCAATGGAGTCATTCATTTTTATGACACACATAATATGGAGGAGACTTGGGTGAAAGAAGAGTTCATTCACATTTAGACAGGTGAGTGTAAGGCGCCTGTGTAATAGCTATGGGGAGGCATCTGGGTAGTGGTTAGACACCTAGGTCCACTGCCCATAGCAGAAAAAAGGGCTAGAAATAAAACTGTATCTATTATTAGAGAAGAGGCCCTAGAAATTGTGGCATATGATAAAGGTGGGCTCGCTCAACTTAATTCCATCATTCTTGGTGTGTACCTTCTGCTGAAGACTGGAAACCCAGAGGCACATTTCGCAGATCCCTTCACAGCTTAGGGTCCACACATTACAGAGCCATTGATGAGATGATGAGATCTAAAGCAGAATTCACCCTTACGAGGGAGGAGTTCAATTTTGCTGCTTCTGCTATTTCTGCTGGCAAGCCCAGTTGTGAGTATAGCTGGTTTTTGTGTGACAGCTATAGCAGAAGTTCCAGACTTCGGTCTTTAGTTGAATGTGCGCCAAGAGACAAGGTGTGGAATACATTCTACAGGCAAAGATTATACGGAACATATGTGATCCTGGAGTCACCAGCTGTGGTACTGGCTTCTAGATACCCTTGCCTGATGATCTTGGCAGAGGTAATAGATCCCCTGGTGAACCAGTTCTGCCATGTTGTTCTGAGAGTCATTTTTATAACCTCAACCTAAAACTGGATCCTCTAGGCCAGCACTGTCCAAGAGAACATTCTGTCATGAGGAAATTGTTCTGTCAATCTGTGTTGTCTGATATGACAGCCCCTAGACATATATGATTATTGATCACTTGACATATGACTAGTGCAACTGAGCAATAGAATTTTCAATTTACTGAATTTTAATTAATTTAAAATTAAATTAAACAGCCACATGTGGTTAGTGATTACCATATTAGACATCATAGCTCTAGACTGTCCAATGATTTTGTGACATGTAACTCCCTTGAATTAAATGTCTTTTCCATTTAATGTTTTTCCATTCATAATTGCATGAATTAAAGTGGATGCTGTTCCGCTGTGAGAGGATTGCCTGAGGCTACAGATTTGAGACCTACCTGGGCAACATGGTGAGACCTCATGTCTACAATAAATCAAGAAAAAATTAGCCAGGTGCGATGACACATGCCTGTATTTCCAGCTACTAGGAAGGCTGAGGCGAAAGGATCACCTGAGCCCAGCAGGTCGAGGCTGCGGTGATCACAAGCATGCCACTGCACTTCAGCCTGGGTGACAGAGTAAGACTCTGACTCAGAAAGAAAGAAAGAAAGAAAGAAAGAAAGAAAGAAAGAAAGAAAGAAAGAAAGAAAGAAAGAAAGAAAGAAAGAAAGAAAGAAAGGACAGAGGAGAAAATAATTGAAAATAGGAGACAGAGCAACAATAGCAGGAGATGTAGGAGGAACTGGTGCTATTGAAATGAGGAAGAATCTTTTAATAAAAAGGAAGTGGTCTACGGTGACAATATGGTATCCGAAGTACAGTCAACCAAACAGATGGCTACGGATCTGCCAAGTTATACCACTGGAGTGTGACTTGATCCCTGTTTTGCATGATTTCCACTCCCCAATATCTTGAAGCCTTTGAAGACTTGCTGTGTGCATATTAGTGTGGTGTTTGGATATGACAGTGTGGAGGAGCCAGGGCAATAACTTGAAGTCCAAACCCCATTGCTTATTTATTCTTTATGCCCTTCAGTAAATGCCACCACTTCTTGGCCTTCAGTTTTCCATAGGAAGAAATAGGGATAACAAGACTCCTTATGAAGAACAAATGAAATGTTGACATGGAAGGGTTTGGCCTGCTGAATAGGGTTGTATATGATATTAAACCATTGAAGCCTATCTCAAAGCAAGTCTGAAAGCTTCCCCAGATCTCACATGGTATGTTGAGAAACTACAGGAAAGAGTGACTAAATAGAGGTTGGGTTATATGAAAACAATAGCATTTGAAAAAAAGAATTGGCAAGTTGAATGTTGATAGAATGAAGATAAATGTCAGTGTGAGGGATAGCTGAAAAATGTAATCTCATCCAGAATGTTAGCCAAAGCTCGATAAATTTGCAAAGGGGAGAAAGCAAAGAAACAATATGTCTTTGTGAACAAATCAGGCAGAGAGAAAGCCACTGTACAGCTTTTAAATAGAAAGGCATTCTATGCAATAAACAAGGGGCTTGTAGTATTTATCCTACCATTAATATCTGTCTAATGTTTTTTGTTTTGTATTCCCTGAGGCAAGCTTTCATGAGCTATGCATTCAGAAAAAGGTACACAGAATCCAAAGTTAGTGTGAAAATGTCACAGAAGAGATAAGAACAATTCAAGATTGAGGACAAAAGTCAAGGTTTTTGATATTGAGACAACATACTGAAATAAGCGACTACACAAAATAAAAGGAAAAAATTATGATATTAGAAAATGGTACCTACAATAGATATAATAATTTGCTTTAGTGTCAGTAATACTTGTTCTCAATCTCAATTCTCATTTTAGACTTTCCACTGCCTAGAGGAAAGCAAATTGAGTATCACAGTAAGTTTGACTTTTATTTTTTTTAATTCCTTTAGGGCATTTAGCAAAAACTATTGTAGGTAAAAGCTATTTCCATTTCACTTCTTTCTGAAACCAATCAAAATCAGTACGACAACTAGAAAACAGAGAAAAATAAATAATGAAGGGGTCAAAGCTATAAATTTTCATAAATAGTTGATGAATATTCTCTTATCTTTAACTATAAGCCCACAGCAACTTCCTTAAAAAATAGTTTCTCTGATTGGAGGTCCATGTTGATTTTTCTTAAATAATCTACACTCACATCTATAATTCCAATTAAATAATTGAATAGATTATTGCTGTACTTATTTAATTGAATACACTTCTTATTGCTGATTTAATTTATATTTCCGTGACAACATATGATTTTCATATGCTTTTTTGTCATCCGTTAAGGTCCTTGGCCCATTTAATCAAGTGTTTGGTATTTTTATTGCTGAGTTCTGAAAGTTCCTTATATATTGGATAAGGATAAGGATAACAGTCCTTTATTAGATATGTTCTTGCAAATATTTTTTCCTGATCTATGGTTTGACTCTTATTTTCTTAACAGTGTCTCTCACAGAGCTTTTTTTTTTTTGAGTTGGGATCTTACACTGTTACTCATGTTCAAGTGCAGTGACACGATCACAGCTCACTGCAACCTTGATCTCTGGGGCTAAATTTGACTGCTTCTATTTATTTAAATGCCATGGGCTTTGTGATTACCTTACTTTTTCTTTCAGACACTTATAATTTATAACTTAAAAGGACTCAACCACAAGCAACCAGCGGCCATTGCCTTGCTAGACTCTGGTGTAGCCACGTGTTCTTTGAGCTATGGCTGTCGCCAGGCTTCCTGGCTTTGGTCCCCCTCCCCCAACTTGGGGAGGTGAATCTTCTGATTTCTTTCTCTTTCTCTCTCTAATCCACCTTTAAATAAACTTTTCTTTCTTAACCTTTTTGTGTGTCACAATTCTTTGCATTTACTCAAATCTCTGGGTTCCCAGTGCCACACCTCTGGCTTGCCGGCTCCGGCTCCGGTGCTGCACCTCCCTGCATCTCTCCACCCTCACCCTGTTCGTACCCTAACAATAGACACATACACATACACTGATGTATATACCTATATTCTTATCTTCGCTTATGTTCTTTTCAAAAAATGTTATAACAAATACATAATAATTTTGTTATTAAAAATGAATAAAGTTAAAACATAAGAAAGAATAATAATATTTATAGTGAAGTCAAATGTTCAGTTTTTATGTGCATTTCTCCATTTTTCTCCTTTCATCATCCTGGATTTAATCAATTTTAACCACTGGGTGCATGTGATGGGGAAAACCCTCAGGCATCAATTCAGAAGCAATAAGCGGTCAAGGTGCATAAGAAAAATTCATGTTCAGTTCATTTTTTTCCCTATTACACATAAAGAATGTTCAAGAAATGTATTTTGCTCTATTTTAAGCATGCAGAAGGCATTCATATTAAAGTTTCATTGAGATGAGCTCAGGAGAAACATCAAGCATTATAAATATAATTAATTTGTAGATAAATACAGAATGATAACTAAAAAGAAACTGAGATAATGTTTTACACTTGAATGGAAATTGAATGTTATCTACTAAGTGCCACTTAATGAGTAGTTAATGTTGTTTGAGACATTAAAATTTTGACTTATAGACTTTTCCTTTAATTAGTGATTGAACTATGAATAATGATAGAAAATATATAAAATTCAAGTCGATCCTCCTTGTCTTTTGTTAACTACAAAATAAACCTATGTGCCACTGAGTGAATCTAGTCAGGCTTCCTATGAGGTCAACCTCTGGAGTGCACCTTTGGAGACATTCACTGACCAAAATGCACTTTCTGAGGGATGACTTTGGAGATCATGGCAATTGTAATATGGGAACTTTATGAGAAGAGTCTTATTCTAAAACACAGAAGCAGTGAATTAATTCTGTAGGAAATATTATGCCTTTTAATTTTTTTTTTTTTTTTTGAGTTGGAGTCTCTATCGCCCAGACTGGAGTGCAGTGGCCGCTCCCGGCCACCACAGCCTCGACCTGCTGGGCTCCGGCGATCCTTCCACCTCAGCCTTCCGAGTAGCCGGATTTACAGGCGCGCGCTACTTTTTTGATTTATTGTAGAGATGAGGTCTTGCTGCCCAGGCGGGTCTTGATCCCGCGGGCTCTGGCAGTCCACTCATCTCAGCCTCCCAAAGGCGCAGGATTACAGGCTGAGCCACCGAGCCCGGCTGCCTTTTAATTTTTAAGGGAAATATAAATTTGTCCTTCCCCGCTCACCTAGTTTCATTTAAATTTGGTCTTAACATTAAGTATTCTCCCCTTCTTTGAAGATTTCCAAATATTAACCTAAACTTTTACCAAAACTAACTAGAGTTAAAGCCAGTTAATTCAATCATAAGAAAGGATTTAGTCTCTATTAAGTTTCATTCATTATTATTTTGTGTGAGGGGAAGGGTGAGTTAGTGAGGGAGAGAAAGTGCAAAAAAATGAGAGATAATTTGAGTTTAATTATAAGACTGTGATTTTTTACTGCTGTTTAAAGATGTATGGCCTTTCCTACTTATAGTCTCCATGACTATATCAAACAGTTTTGGTTTCAAGTCCTCTAGCTCTACTACTTACAAGTTTGGAAAAGTAACTTTAAAGGGAATATAACTAATCTTCTTCACTGTTTGGAAACATTAAGATAAACTATAATACCATAATTATTGTGGTACCTAGGATAAACTAAGTACTCAATTAATTATATATATTTACTACCAATATGAATTATTATTATTAATAGGCTATAAATGTTCTTGGTGGCTTCTGTTGAAACAAAGAAGACCTGTATTTTCATATACTTTGATTAAAGTACAAAACTTAGAAATCTCAAGTTCCTTACTCAGGAAAAAAATAAATGATTTTCAACTTATGATGTTAGCTTTTGGATACAATTCATCAAAATACAGGCTAGAAATTCAATCATGCCAAGAATACATGTATATAACAAAAATTTATCCCCAATCAGTTAAATAAAATTAATATGTTTCTGTGAGAATCTAGAAAGAAGCTTGTATAAATCTGTGCTTCAAGTCAGCAATCTATAGGGTCTGTTCTGTGTGTAGAGGATAGGATATAGTTCTTCCTTTAGGGACTTCATGGATTCTTTAGTGGGACTATTAGGTATAAGACTAGAATTACTTCTCAGAATTGATTCAAATTCTACCAAAGGTGCTTTATTTATTTTTATGTAGGTAAAAGAGTTGCTTTTTAAAAAATCAATTTTTTCCAATAAAGCTCTGACAAATCACTCTTCCCACAAATATTTTTCCACCTTTCCTACTTCCTATAAACAAACAGCAAAAATATTAAACCTCACAACTGACTGAATTGGACCCCTCTGGGTGTAAGAAAAATAGCCTAGGTAATTCATTTTCAAGAATTGCTTAACAAAAGCTGCTTAACTAGCTTGCAGATACAGCAACCCCAGAAAGTGCATGTTCCCAGGAAGTCCCTGAACAAACCAAGCCCAGAAGCACCCCATTTCTTAACATGGTGGCTGGTCATCAGCCCTTTGTTCTTTCTATTTCCTCATTCTTCTTTCTCCTCAGGACGTTTGGTGGGCCTTTTTCACAGGTAGGAAAAGAGGGAAGGGAAAAATAAATGCCTTATAAAGAAATAATAAAACTTAGGCAATGTCCAGGAAGATTGTACACCCCATAGTACTCAGTCAATGAGAGAATAAGGGAGAGATTTGTGTACGAGGGAATAAATTGCTTACTGTAACCGTTCCAGGTGTGCCTACCAGACACCCAATCTTGTAAGACCACCACTAAAGTCTCGCCTCTGCTGTACTCCATGTCTCCCTGTCCATTCTTTGATTTTGGACGGATGAGTTTGTTTCTCACATGGGATAAAGAAAACCTGAAAAACTAAACCCCAGTCCATGATGGTAAAAGGTCAGACATGCCTTATTATGCTCCCTCCCTTGTGGAGTTTTAGGCACAACTGACTAGTATAAACATTAAAATAGAAATTAAAAAACTGACAAAACAGAATTTATGGTATTAAGATACCAAATTCCAACCTGACTCTAATACAACATCACATGACAATAGCAGACCATAAAGAAAATAAAAATATTTTGTTTTAAAATATGTATTTTTTGTTTGTTTACTTTTACCTATTTTGAAATGGCCCTGAAAAGCTGTATCTTGGAAAATTTGCATCTGTAGAGAACATATTTTAAGATATTTACCACCCAATCTCTCCTTTACCTGCTGCTTGGTGGTTTAATCTACATAACAAGAATTTTAGCTGGGCTCGGTGGCTAAGCCTGTAATCTTGCGCTTTGGGAGGCTGAGGTGAGTGGATTGCCTGAGCCCAAGGGTTCGAGACCCACCTGGGCAACTTGGCGAGACCTCATCTCTACAATAAAATAAAATAAAAAATTAGCCGGGCGTGGTAGCGCGCGCCTGTAGTTCCAGCTACTTGGAAGGCTGAGGCGGAAGGATCGCCGGACTCCAGCAGGTTGAGGCTGCGGTGGTCAGGAGCGTGCCACTACACTCCAGCCTGGGTGACAGAGTGAGACTCCAACTCAAAAAAACAACCCCCCCCCAAAAAAACAAGAATCTTGGCTTTCACAATTCCTCTCATCTTAACTCCAGCATTTCTTTTACTGATTTCAATTTTTTCAGACAGACCATAATTGTTTCTACCAATTGCCAATCACATAATTTTTGAATCCACCTATGACCTGTAAGTCCCCACTAGGAGATGCCTGCTTTTCCAGACCCAACCAATGCAAACTTTACATGTATTGATTTGTGTTTTGCCTATAACTTCTGTCCTCCTAAATATGTATAAAACCAAGCTGTAATTCAACCATTTTAGGCATACGTTCTCAGAACCTTTTGGGACTGTGCCACAGGCCTAGGTGACTGCTACTTGGCTCAGAATAAACCTCTTTAAATATCTTTTACAGAGTTTGACTTTACTGTCAACATTCCTTATATTCATTTTAAATTATATTTAATAAATGACTGCACAAGTGACTTATAAAGACATTTTTAAGAGGAACTCAGGAAAATTTATAAATACAATTGCTACATTGAGGTCATGCAGAAAGAATCTAAAATCCACTAGTGACCAGGGAAAGCTAGTCCTTAAATTGAATGTTCAAAAGTGATTTGGAGTATCTGAAGAAATGCTATTGTCCATTTTGATCATAAATCTATTATTATTGTCTTTTTTATTGTACTTGCCCACCAGAAATGTGTTTTTCTTTCCCTTGACCTAGTTTCTGGAAATTAAATTGATTTTTCTTCATATTACTGCACCTCTTGAAAGTTTCTAAAACCAGAATTTCTCAGCCAATTTTGCTGTTGATTAAGTCTAATTGGAGTTTGTCTTGCCACTGTTCCAACCTTGACTCTGACATGATGGCAATTATTTGCAATAGCTTTTGTCACTTAATTATAATTAGAGGAATCAGAAATTAAAATCATATAAAGTTTGTGCTGCTTAGATTATGATATCATGTACAGCTTTACTCAGTTTTTATTATTTTAAAAAAATAAACAGAACCAAGGGATCGTCCAATCTCTTGACAAAAAACTGCTAAGCATTTGTGTTGGGCCCAGCACTAGGCTCTGTCTCTCCAAAAATGAGTAAGGCCACTGAAAGAAATCAAAATATTTTACCTCAAAATATATTTCTTTGATATATTTTGAAATGGCTGCTGTAGGGCCAGCAAACAAAAGTAGCCTTGCAAAGTTTTCATGGGGAAAATTTACATCTGTAGAGAATCTTCATTAGTGCAGACAGGCCTCTTCTGTATAGTCATTTCCCAGATTTGGAAGAGATTGAGAGTTTGACACATTTAAAAGTCTGAAAAGAAACTTTTAACATCCTTCTCTCTGAAGGAGGCTGCTGTATCTACATAACAATGCCACTTTGCCAACTAAGCCTCTTCCTTTCTCCCTCTCATAACCTGTCTTGCCAATAAACCTGATTTACCAACATAACCTGTTTTTTGCCATCGTCTAAGCCCACAATCTTTCTGTAATTTCATGATGGTATATAAACTTCTGTAACTTATTGGGAAGTTGTGTCTTCACTTTGAAAACTCCCATGTATACATGTTAAGTACATTTGCATGCCTTTCTTCTATTAATTAATCTGACTCATGCCAGTGATTTTTCAGTGAACCTCCAGGGCACGATGGGCAATAACCCCCACATACAATCCCAACCCTGTATTACTCATGGCATCATGGATGGATTGAACAAGAAGGGAAATGTGATCATAGAGTTTTTTGGGTTTTTTTAAACGTAAACTGTGTTGTAAGCACATAAAGAATCCAAACTCTATTTTTAAGTCTTTGGAGCAAAAAATAAAAATAAAAAATAAAGAGTCAAGAGAATCACAAATAAATGAATAAAAATTATTGAGAATTACTATATGTTAAGCATTATGCTAAGTGTTTTAAATACAATATTTTAATTAACATTTATGACAACATTATAAAACAGAGATTATTCTTATTTAATAAACAAGAAAACTAAAACTGAAACTGCCTAATAAAATTAGTATCAGGCCATGGGATAAAAGCTATAAAAGAGATCCAAGATCTGAAAAGCTGCAGTGATGGTTAGAACTTGACATATCTGTTGTTTTTAAGTTTGTTTTCACTCCAGTAGAGGGCAGTTGATTATCTTCATGTCCTGACCCCTGGGGAATGGGGAAGCTGCCATGCAAGGGTGACAAATAGAGTCTCCCTTAAACAATGGGTCTTAACCTGCATAGATACAAAAGTGGAGGTTGGAGAACAGAAGTAGCTCTGATCTCCAGGGATCCCACCTCCCTCCATACCTTCCTTCTAAACTACCTCTATAGTGATTCACTGCCCAGGGGTTAGTAGTTGATGGTCACAGGACTTGTCTTATAGGCAGCTATTGTAAAGCCTAAAAATGATATTTGAGATCTTTTTCAGACTCTGCACTCTGGAGGACCAAGGCCCCAACCGAGGCCCCACTCGGGCCCAGAACACATATCAGAATGTTAGCTTCACCAGTCCTGTGACACCCTCTTCCAGAAATCAGCTTTGTGACATGAAGGCAGTTCAAGATCACCCCATACCAACAACCAATCAATCAACAGTCTCTACACCCCTGTCAGTCAAATTCCCTTTATAATCTTTGAATTCCTGGGGAGATGGATTTGAGAAATATTTTTGTCCTCCTTGCTCAGCTGCTTTGTTACATTAAACAATTGCAATAACACAAGGAGGTTTGTCAGGATAAATCTAAACTCATATACTTTAAGGCATTTTTAAACTATATCAATACATTATTATACCAAGTCATCAATTAGGTGATAATATTTAAACTCCATACTAATTTATCAATGTCAAAAATGTAATGAAGTACACCAATATACAAGTGTCATGAGCTTTATTTCCCCATTGTGTCAGGAAATAATGGTTATGATCATTTCAACTTAATTTCATGAAAGTTAAAAATGTATTATATTATGTGTGTAATTCCTAAGTAATGTTAATATTTAATAATCTCTTGATATTTACATCTATTTTTGAATTTTAGTTTACATTATTTATTTAATATATTCCAATGGCTTATATGCATAATAATAAAAATGTGATATTATAATCAAACATCATTATATATGCTTAAAAGTTAATGGTATCTTTAAACATGTTTAGTTTGTGGTGATGTAATATTATAAACCATGCTAAGTTTTACATTTCATTTGCATTTTCAGTGCCTGGCATAGAGATATCAAAACTAAACCAGTCTTTGTTGTAATGGAGTTTATTTTTTGAATGTTTTAATTGCTTAGCTCAATTACCTGCTTACAGCTAGAACAAATCAACCTGGGGCACTATTAGTGGTTCTAAAGCAGTATTTCTTTTTTGTTAAACAGATAGATTTTCTCTTTTACAAAATTTTTACTTATATGAAACAATACTTACTCATAATTCTAAAAGTTTAAATGTACTAGTCAGCTTATAAGCATAACTGCAGGCTGTATCTCATGTCATCCCACTTTCCAGTTCTTTTAGCCAAAAGCCCTCACATGGAGCAATTATTGGATACAAGCTACTTACAAGGAATGACATAACCCTTAGGTTATGCTGCTTCCTTTGACCTTGGTAATTCCTAGTGAAAAATTCAGCTATCTTTAGCAAGCCATGCTCCCAGCAGTTGGCATAATGTAGGATTCTGTCCAGAAGATAGAATTTGAGCAACACACAATAGTTACTATATACCTTGACTGGAAGTGTCTGAACTGCACTAGTATCTGGCCCTATTGATGCATTTTCAGATGCCTCTCAGCTCCAATCCACGGTAGAGGCTAAAACCATGGAAACACACGTCTTTTCCCCACCACTAATAAGCATGCATATCTGTTCTTGCTTTGACCTTAGTAGCAAATTCGAACAGATTTCACTCTCAGGGTATTCCAAACAAGAATCCAATACTGGCCTATGTGACCACCAAACTCCAAGTACTCAGGTCAGACTTTGTATTTATGGTGATCTCACTCTCAAGTGCCTCTCATTTAGCTTGAGGTCAGGATAGCACATTAAAAGAAAAATCTCCCCATGCATTATTTTCCTCTTAAATAGACCACTAATATGGAAGAAGAGAAAAAGTTTTGGATATCTTTTAGCAAGTCTGGCAATCTATGCAACATTTCTCTGTAAATTTTGCTTAAGACAAATTAGAGAACAGAACATTAAATACATGTGCTTTTGAACAGATAAGTTGCTTGCATCTGAAAATTTGAGGTCAAAATGTCATAAAAATGAAAGGACTGAGAAACTAAATACATATGCCCACAATTTCTTACTTTCTTCATAGTAAGAAATTACAGATCAATTTATCAAGCTGGGCCAGTTGCCTTTTAACACAAACTTCTTCATCTTTCTAGAAAACAGTGTAGAGGAATGTACATGGGCTTTGTAATCTCATAAAATTACTTAGATTTTGTTGCAATATGTGTTAAATATGTGAATTTTAGGATTTGGGTAAGTTCTCTGTCAGTTTCCTTTTTTAAATTTTGAAATATTTAATTGACAACGATTGCATGTATTCAAGATATACAACTTGATGATTTTATATATGATACACACACACAGTGTAATGATTACCACAATCAAATTAATTAACACATATTCACCACCTATGCTGTACATTAGATCCCAGGGACTGTGATCTCAATGCTTGATAAGAGGAGGAATTTAAGGTAGTGCTAATTTTCTGCCAGTCACTGTGCTGAGATCAGATATGAGGAAGCATAATACAGAGTCTCAGTTTTCTGTTAGCTCATATGCTATAATAATTTATATATTAGATGCAAGGAAACAGTATAGCATAGTAGCTTACAGCATGGTTTCTAGTACCAGAGTGCCTGAGTTTGATTCCTGCCTCCAGTTCTAATTAGTGTGACCTTAAACAAGCTATTTGGCCTCTCTGTACCTTAATTTCCTTGTTTATACTAACACTAGTACCTACCTCATTGTTGCAATGAGGAATAGATGAGCTGATGCATGTAAAGTGCTCGTAACATTTAAATCCCTAATATTTTAAAACCATGAGTAACTATGACTTAGCTATATTATTTTAAAAGCAAGACCAAAAAATGAACAGGGATACAATGTGTCATAACCCTCTCTCAATGTTAATTTTAGATATTAATAGAGCAGTGTTTTTCAAAGTGTGAAACCCAGGCCAGATGCACCAGTATCATGAGAAATTGCAAACATCACCTAAGACCTGCTAAATCATAAACCCTCAGGTTAGGACACAACTGTCTGCATCTTAGCAAGCCCTCCAGGTAACTCCAGCATATTAAATTTTGAGAACCACTGTGTAGACCATAGCCTTTACTACAGAGTATTCTTCAAGTTAAAATTACTTATATACCCATCAGCAACTAATTACAGAAATAATAAAAAAAAACTGTGGTGATCTATAACAGGAAGAAAAATAAAATTTTCCAATAACAAAACTGAAACTTGAAACTAATTATTGGCAAGGTTTTTCTTGCCAAAGGAAATTAAGAACTTAGTAAAAAAAAAAATGTACATATCTCAGATCCCAAGCACTATTATTATGAAGTTCAATAGTAAGATAACTAAAATACACAAACATTGGTTGAACTGCATCAAAATAAAACACTTTGTACAAAACACCAAGTACAAGTAAGTAATATACCTTCAATGAATGATATTTATTATTACTATTTACCTGACACAGTTCTATGCATGAAGTTATGAGAAATATTCAAGCTTAAAATCACAGAGTCAACTAGAAGTCACCTAGAGATTTTGTGAAAATTTAGTCTATCAGCTGAACGCGGTGGCTCAGCCTATAATCCCAGCACTTTGGGAGGCCAAGACGAGAGAACAGCCTGAGCCTGGGGGTTTGAGACCAGCCTGGGCAACTTGGTGAGACCTCTTCTCTACAATAAATCACAAAAATTAGCCAAGCATGGTGGCATGTATCTGTAGTTCCAGCTACTTGGAAGACTGAGGCAGAAGGATCAGGAATGTGCCACTATAATCCAACCTGGGTGACAGACAGAGTGAGAATCCAACCTCCTCCCCAGCCCCCCAAAATTTAGTCTATCCTAAACTGTACAGAACCATACCCATATCATTTAAATTTACATAATTTAAATAATACAAATCATTTCCATTTAATTTAATTCTGTTTAATTGCAAAAATATATTATTTACATCCACTAAACATTTGTTTAGTTCATCTTAAGTTTACTTAAATGAAAGTCAATCAATATATTTCTTAATATAATACATTTTAACCTCCTAAAGAAATATTATATCATGTAGGTATGGACTATAAATAACATCGGTAATATTTAACTCTTTAATTTAGATAAAATATAAAGATATCACCCAACAAAATTAAACACAAAGACTAACACACATGACTGAAAGCAGGAAAACATAGATAGAAATTAAATCAGATAAAGAGATACGTAACTCACAAAATTTTGCCCTAATGTTATCTTTATAATACTGGACAGAAATCAATAGCAGATTAAATGCCATTTCCAAAAGTCCTATGTGTGCTACAAAATCACTCATTTCTATCACATTGCGTATTACAAAATAGTAAGTGTTTCCATTTGGAGCTGACTAGTTTAAAACAATGTAGCACATTTCTTAAGAAAGTATCCCTATTTTATCTGTCCTATTTGAGCATTTTCCATCTTCACCCATACCTATCTTCTAAGGTGCATTCCCAAACTGAAATTAGACAGCAGCCATCATTATTGATACATGAATACTTGACATCCCTTCTACAAATAGTCCTTTTGATTTGATTACAATGTATCCAATGAAAAAGAGAAACAAAAGACATCACAATTGCTCCATTACTAGCACATGATAACAGACTGAGACTTTCACTTAAATTTCTCTAGTCTTTCAGGGTCATGTTTTTGTTTTTCTGAAAGGATTATAGGTGAGCTCTCATTCATGGAGTACCAAAACTCCAAGAAATAGTCTTATGTACAAAGATTTATTAGTCTTCAAATTAAGATTTATATCAGTAAAACATTATTTATGTTTAGCACTTTTTAATTTTTTGCTTCTTATTGAATAAATAGATTCATATACGATATTTAGTATAAGAAAAATCCAGTCATTATGGATTCTATCTGAGAGTCTTAAGCTTTATTTCCAGTGTAATACAATAAATGATATTTACAGGCTCAACCTATTCCTATAGGTGCACCTATATTGATAAAACCAAAAATATTTTACTAATCAAATGATAATATTTCTATTAGTCCTTTGGGATGTACTGGGTTCAAAATTGATTAATAAATGTTGTCACAAAGTTGTAAATATAGAAATTTACAATTTAAAATCTCAACAACATGTCAATTTGCAAGGAAAAATGAATAGCTCTGTTCTAACTTTTTTTGAAAAGTGTGACCTTAGTTTAGAGAAAATTCACAATGATTATTTACCATCATCAATAACAGAAATAACATAGGTTTGTCAGGGCACAGTAGTTCCTGCCTGTAATGATGGCACTTTGGGAGGCTGAAGCAGGTGGAATTCCTGGGCTCAAGAATTTCCTTACTTTTTAAGAATGACTAAAAATTAATGACTTAATCCATACCATTTGTCTATTTGTTTTCTACATGTCCTATGGGTTTTTTTAAAATCCACTTCCTGCATTACCATCTTCTTTTGTGTTTAGTTGGATTTTTCAGATTTTTTTGTTTATTTTTTATTTACTTATTTTTTTGAGTCAGGGTCTTACTCTGTCACCCAGGCTGAAGTGCCATGGTACAATCACAGCTCACCATAGCCTCAAACTCCTGAGCTCAGCTATCCTTTTACTTCAGCCTCCTTAGTAGCTGGAACTATATAGGTGTACTCAGCCACATCGGACTAATTTTTTGAGCTCACACTTTTTTGTAGAGACGAGTTCTTGTTATGTTGTCTAGGCTGGTCTGAACTTCTGGACTCAAGCAATCCTTCTCCTCAGCCTCCAAAAGTGCTGGAATTACAGGTGTGAGCCACCACACCCAGTCAAGTTTTTTTGTTTTTTGTTTTTAAGAGTGAAACATTTAACTTTCCTTTTGTGTATATTCTACAGCTATTTATTTGTGGTTACAATGGGTATTACATTTAACATTCTGAAGCTACAACATTCTAATTTGTATTTTACCAGTTTAACTTCATTGACATATAAAAACTATGTTTCTTTACATTTCTGTCCCCACTCTTTTTTACTAGTGAAAATTGCTGATGTTACTGATATGATAAAATTACATTTTTATACTTTGTGATTGAAAGCGTAATCTAATAATTTTCAAATGTAATAATTTCTTAAATTATAAGAACAAAATATGGAGTTACAAACCAAAGTGATAATAATACCAACTTTTATACCAATAACTACTTTTTAAAAGTATTAGCCTCTAAAATCATATAGAAGACAAAAAATGGAGTTACAAGCCATTTTTACAAAAGTGCTAGCTTTTATAATTGCCCATGTATTTACCTTTACTGAGATCTTTATTTTTTCATATGGCTACTGGCTACTGTCTAGTGTCATTTCATTTCAGCATGCGTAACTCCATTTAGTATTTCTTCCAGAGCAAGCCTAGTGGTAATGAACTTCCTCAACCTTTATTGATCTAGGAATATCTTAATTTCTCCCTCACTTTTGGAGGACAGTTTTGCCAGACATAAGATTCTTGAGGGACAGGCGCTGGTTTTTTTGTTGCTGGTTTTTTGTTTTGTTTTGTTTTGTTTTGTTTTAACATTTTTGAATATATTAGCCCATCGCCTTCTGATCTGCAAAATTTCTGCTGGGAAATTTACAAATAATTTCATTGAAAACCCTTTGTATATGATGAGTTGCTTCTCTCTTGCTGCTTTCGAGATTCTCTCTTTGGCTTTGGCTATTGACAGTTCAGTCAGAATCTGTCTTGGCATGGATCCTGTTTAGTTCATCCTATCTAGAGTTTGTTGAGCTTCTTAGATGTTTACATTCATATCTTTCATCAAATTTGGAAAGTATTCAGACATTATTTCCTCAAATATTCTCGCCTCCCCTTTTTTTCCTCTCTTTTCCTGTGACTCTCACAATGTAGTGTATGGTTCACTTGACTGTGATACTTCGTTCAGTTTTCATTAATTTGTTTTCTTTCTGTTATTCAGATTCAACAATTTCTAACATCCTATCTTCCACTTGGCTTATTCTTCTGTCTGCTCAGATCTGTCCTTGAATCTCTGTACTAACTTTTCATTTCAGTTACTGTACTTTTCACTTCCAGAATTTTTTCTTGACTTCTGTTTAGTTTTCTATCTCTTTATTGATGTCTTCATTTTATTCATAATTATATTCTTGATTATCTGCATGTCTGCCTTTAGTCCTCTGAGCATCTATAAGACAGTTGTTTTGAAGTCTTTGTTTAGTAGATCCACCATGAGGTATTTTTCAGGACAAATTACTATTGTTTTACTGTTTTTCTCTGAATGGGATATAATTTCCTGTTTCTTTGTATGAATGGTGATTTTCTGTTGAAAACTAGGTTTTCAAATCTATGAATGTGCTAACTCTTATTATCAGAATATCTCCCTCTTCCCCAGGATTTGCTGGATGTGTGTGTGTGTGTGAGAGAGAGAGAGAGAGAGAGAAAGAGAGAGAGAGAGAGAGAGAGAGAGTGTGTGTGTGTGTGTGTGTGTGTGTGTGTGTGTGTGTGTGTGTGTTTATTGTTGTAGGTTGTCTCTGTGCTGAGGATCAGCCTGATGTGTTCCTTTTTTTTCCCTGCGTGCACAGTGTCTTTCTAATTTCTTCCATATATGTGGTTGCTTTTAATTGTCCTTGTCTTTAATATCTGCCTCCAAAAAAGGAGGGAGAAATGAAGGGGGGGGGAAGAGTGTCAGTCCTTTAAGTCTTCTGAAATTCACTTTAGCTGGAGGAGGAGAGGTTTACAATCATGAGGGAAAGGACAAAATAGTGGCCATTGCCTTCCTGTCTGTATTTCTGTGATCGAAAGCAGCCATCAGCTGTCAGGGCACAGATTCGAAATATTTGGATGCAGGCCCTTTCACCTATCATGACCTCCTGCATGCTGTATACAAGCTGTTCCAGTTTTCTGCCCTGGGACTGGGCTTAAGGGTAACTACTACTGTGCTGAGTACTGAAATGGACTGAAACTGACTGCAATTTGCATCCAGGCATTTCCCTGAAATTGTAAACTTTCAGTAGACTCAGAGTCCCAAAACAGTAATAACAGACAGATTCTATCAGAGCAATTGTTGTCTAAGTAAGAAGATGAATCACTAGTGCTTTTTACTCTGACTTCTTCCCAGAATCCTCCCCCAATATCTTAGTCAAATAGTTTTTGCTTGCTCAGACTCTTATGTAGCAGAGTGTCGAGTATATACTGAGATTTTAATAACTACTTACTGAGTTTGCTACTCAGAAAATAAAATTTTTAATAGAATAAAATTTTAATCATTAGCCTTGCTCCAAGTTTGTTATTTGAGATAATATTAGATGACTTTCATGGATGTGACCAGCATGATGCCTGATACATTATATGCATTGCTTTTAACCCTCACAAAAATTTGGGAGATATTTATTATTAACTTTGTTTTACTCTAAGATTAATTAAGTAAACTTCTTGGACTTACACATCTAATAAAGGGCTAGAAAAGTGTTCAAAAACAGTTGAGAGTTTTTAATTTAAAATCATGATTTGAAAGAATTGCTATCCCAGGCTGAGATATTAAGATATTACTCATTGTTTTAATTAAAGTGTCATCAAGTATTTTATAAGGACACAATTTTGATTTTACCAATAAATAACTTGTTTTTTCAATACAAGGCATATAGAACAGAGTAGATCACTTGAGAAATACAATTATTTTATTTTATTACTACTCACTGACAATATCAGTATGCAGCCTTGTCTATAAATTTCTCTTTAGAGTTCTAACCTTCTACTGTCCAATTGTAAACCCTATGTAATCTAGATTTCTAACTGATGTATATAACTTAAGTCATGCCTATTAATTAAACCAAGAATCACATTTAAATAGATAGTGAATCCTGTCTTCTCACTCACAAACACACTAACTATCCAATTCTCTATAAGAAAGGATCATTATGAATCATTTACACATCCAAAAAAAGTTTTCAAAACTCTATTTTCCTGAAAATTTTTTTAAAGTAAAGAGATAACCAGATCAGGAGGCCTTTACTATGTCGGTCCTGGGAAAGAATTATTGAATTAAATTTTTCAAATAACTGATTAAATGGGTGAACACATTATGTCACAAACTAGATATTCAGTTTGAGTGGTCAACAGTGAAATCTTATAAATAGATTCTCCATGTGGACTTAGCTAGTTGTGCTAACCAATGTCCTTCTTACATCATTACACTATGGCATTTTTCACCAAACTTTCATTATAGGGACTTTTTCTCTCATAAAATTAGATCTAAAAATTTTATAAGCAAACATTCTAATTTATTCATTGGCTCAATATGACTATCTAATAAATGATTAGTGTCTCAGATGTACTTTTTTCCCTATGCACCTAAAAAATTAATCCTTTACCTTAGAATCTGCATTTATTTAACAACTATATTTGAAGAAAACTCATTATAGATAGGTCATTTGAGATACCAGTGGAAATTGAATCAAAATGTGAATAAGTTAATAAAAATATAAGTCCAAAAGTCTTCTACAATTCTTAAGTTATCTAGTACTATCTAGTGAATACTTAATGCCTACATATACTAATAAGTGGGAAATTTAAATAAAGGTTTCTTCTAAAAGTTTTATTATGTAACATTTTAAAAATTGAAAATGCTCCCCAATGAGTAAGAAGATTCTTTTCCTTTTTTTCACTACACATACCAGCAGGCATATTTCTATCTTGACCAATCTATAACTCTGGAATTTATTTCACCATCAAGCAATAAATTACATATTTTAATATCTCTCCGTTAAATGACTAAATGTCATCTAAAATGTTGCATTCTGCAAAAAATCTCCACCTTGCCCATAATTCTGCTTTCCTTCCATCTTAACATTCTCCCATATCCAAGTACATTACTAAAGTCTGCCAATTCTAACATCAAAATATATCCCAATTCACCAAGGCCTCCATCTCCATCTCTGACTCCCAGTCTGGGCCCCAACATATTCTCAAATTCTTAAATTATTTCCTCTTTTGGTCTTGCACCCTTCTACTACTCATTATCCACCCAAAATCAAGTGTGACATACTTAAAATACACATTAGTTCATATCACTGTCAATGAACTTAAATACAACCCAAGCTCCTTACCTTGTGCTGTGAAGTCCTGCAGATGATGGTCTCTTCTCTTTCTCTCCAAAGTCTTGTCAGTCTTTCTTCCTTGCTCACTGCACACAGCCACCCTGTTCTTCTTTCCGCTCATTAAGAATGTCAGACTCTTTCTGTCACTTACTACACCTTTTCTATGATGGCTGTTTTTCTGCTATTGGCTTTAAAAATTCCAGAAACTTGCTTTTAAAACAAACAAAATAGCATCAATAAGTTTGATAGCTAGCTGGTCAGGAAATGATGGAAGACAATGGAATGACATCATTAAAGTGTTGAAAGAAAATAAACTGCCAGCCTTTAATTTTATAATTAGAGAAAATATGGCCCCAAAATGATGGTGGAGAAAGATATTTTTAGGCAAATAGAAACTGAGAGAACTTTTTGCTAGCAGGTCTGTACTAAAAGGTATTCTTAAGAAAGAAAGAAGGTGAGTAACATGAAAATGTAAGATGGAATAAGACACAGTAGGGAGAGTAAATCTGACTATTATTAACTACTCAGAAAATGATAATAACATCTCATGGTATTTTAAATATATGTACAAATAAGATGTGAAAACAATAACATAGTAGCCTAATGCAATGGACAAGCGAAGTTAATATGTTTTAAAATCTTAGCATTTCAGTTCTGGGACCTAGAAATTCCATTCTTAGGTAAATACCTAAAACATTTATTCAACAAAAGACAGGTACAAAAATGTTTATTGAAGCACTATTCATAAAAAACAAAAATTGCAAAAAATCCAAATTATAGAACTCTACATAAACCTGTCAAATTAGTTTACTGTCAACAAACCTGGCAGACTCAGGTTAAAAATTCTAACTATTTTCTTAAAAGCCAAGCAGCATTGAAACTGAACTGGATTTTTAAAAATGGGTACATATATACAATGGAATATTGCACAGCCATAAAGAAGGGGAAAATTATGGAGTTAGATGGATTTGGAGTCTATCATACTCAGTGACCTATCATAGAAACAAAAAATTAAGTACCACATCTTCTCACTCATAAGTGGACCCTAAACATCTATCATAATAGTACAAAAAAAGGGATTGGCAGTAGTGAGACACTGCCAGAGGAGGGAGTGGAGAGCGTATAACATCAATTAGGATGCCTGATCCTAAACCAGGTGAAGAGAGGTCCAATGGAAGGCTCAAAACTTCACCTGTACCTAAACCACTTATTACCCAATTCTGACTTGCACCCCACAACTTTTAAAAAAAAGTTTTTAAAGTCATATATATATATATATAGAGAGAGAGAGAGAGAGAGAGAGATGCATAAAATTTCATATCAGACCTAAAGATGTGATTCTCTTATACAATAGGTTTAATTAAACCAGAGCTTCATCTAGGCATGGAGTCAGTCAAGTAGGTCTTTGGTTTGAAGAATTAAAAAATAACTAAGTGCTTTAAAGTAGCTTTCTTATTGGAATATATACAGGACACTAGATTGTCTCTATTTGAATCTTACTCTTGACAGAGTAAACCACAGAGCTCTCTGTTCAAGGTTGGTTTTGCCTTATTGCAGCCTACGCCTAAAATAATCCAGAAGTTGATGGCCCTGGTCATCTAGTTGATTCACAAGTCCATCCTTAATATTTTATTATTTCTTTTCTTTTTACATTATTTCCTCTTTTCTCTTTTTCCTTCATTTTTGCCCTACCTCAAAGCCCTGTCAGGCTTGTCATTTACATGCTATGTTTTATCTTGATCTCAGTGCTTATCATGGGAAATATAAGACTGTCTCACATAAAATGTGCTAATTAAATTTTATTTTAAAATGTATTTGCACAGGTACATAATCAAGACTCAATTTATACTTTTTGGTTAAAAACAAAATAATGCCTAATTTTTTCTTCACTATTTAACACCTGAGTACTAAAAAGTACCAGCAAAAATTGTATTAATGTAAAAAATATTCAAAATGTCATGCTATAATGGAGTATTTTCCACATGAGTACAATTGTAGAAAGCACATTAATCACATTCTCAGTCTGCAAGAATGAGAATAAAACTAGTACTTTTAAAGTCCCCAAAAGATTAAAATGTCAGATAAATAATATTCTTGCTAATTCCCATCTCAGTGATCGTAAAAGATGGGGAAAAAATGAGAAAAGCAGAATCTTTTTGTAGGAGGTGCTCATTAAACTACACAGATACCCTAAGAATTCTAAAGCACAGTAACCTTGGGAGGTGGAGCCCCCTCTTAAGAACTACTGTGTGCAATGAAAAATGTTATTAAACGGTATGTGGGAGTACGTGTTGTATTTGTCAATAACCAAAAAGTGAAAAACACTGAGTCACTACAGATTGCTCCCTTTCTGAGACTATAATTTTGAGCAAGGCTAACCATAGAAATAATAACCACCACATATATGGTAAGTTCTTTTCACTGAAAAGTTCCCACTTCTCCTCTTTACTACATCAACCAGCTTGCAGAAGCCAGGATTCTCACAATTTGAATTTGATCCTCTTTGATTTAATTCAAAAGGGACATTGTCTTTTTAAAAAGTAAAAGATTTTTTTGAGTAATTACAATAAATTCTTGGTCTCCTACACTGGAGTGTATGACAGATTAAACAGAAAAGGATATAAAGAAGCAAGTAATTCAGGGCTATTGATTAGAAAGAGCATAAAATAAGGGTTGGTGTTGTCACTAATAAGAAACAGCTTACCTCACAGCACTGCCAGCTGGTGCCACCTGGGAAAGACAGCAGACTGCTCTGACTGAGACAGTAAGATTAAGAGGCAAATGACTTTTCAGAGAAAAGTAATTTAAAAGATACATAAAAAATACAGATACCTACTCATTTGTACCATTTTAAAATTATAAAAAGTTCACTTAATAATTATAGTGACCTTGGTCTAGTTAATTAAATGTTCTGAAATTGTTTCTTCATTTGTAAAAATAAGGTTTACAGTAGTACCTACCCTTTCATATCTAAAGATTAAATTATATAGCATACATGTAGATGCACTTTCTTAGCACATAATAGGCATTCAGTATATGTTGCAAGAATAAATGTGTATTTAATTGAATGATTAATTGATTGTCTGCTATAACCTGTTAGTGGTAGGGGAAAAAATTAATATAGGGAGTTGGAACAAGTTTGTATCAGAAATGCAGTTAATAAAAGTCCTTTTAGCTACACAATAAGGTAGTAACAATATGGCAAATGTAGAGACTGGAAAGAGGTAGGCTCTTCCTGTAAGGTAGAGATGCTCTATTTCTCTAAAGTTCCTTAGTCATCCTCTCCTTAGACCCACTGTTTCTTTGATTCAAAAGTGTCAAGTTTCAGACATTGTATATGACCCTCCTGCATGAAAAGCCTAATTCAGCAATATCTCCCTCTCAGAACTTTCAAGCCCTAGTCCATCTGTTCAGCACTTCTCCTATGTGCCGGAAATACAGTTCTTGTTAGAGATAAAAGATAAAAGTACTTGTACAACCTCTTCTCTTAGTTTTACATAGCACATCTGTGTTCTTACACTTGAGTATTCAATGTGCCATTTGCATCTAACATTCTCAGTGCAGATGTTTGTTCTGAGAATCATTACATATTCATGTATGGGGGAGGACAATTAGGAATGTCTAGTAAAATTAGGGAAAAAAGAAAGATAACAGTAATTCTGTAAGTTAGGTGGAAACCGAGGTGGGGGTTAATGGTTAGTAGAACCATTAAGGACATTGTTAGTGCCTCTTGGAAAACTTCTGGTTTAAGTATTATTAGACATAAGGATGTCTAATTAGAATAAAACATAGTTCCAGAAAGCAGAGAGTATTTCATCATTCTAGAACTTTTGATGATTCTAAATTATTAAAAGGCTAAGCTTATATAATACATCATTTGCCAGAATCATTTGGCATAATGACTATACTAGGCTAGAATTATGAATTATATACAATTTTTCACTTAGTTTCTGGCATGGAGACTGGTAAAAGGGCTGTCCTATAGAAATGGGTGTAAAAGAATAGACTGAAAGAAAAATACAGCACATCCTATCTTTCACCGAAAAGTGGCCAGTAAAACTTGTTTTCTAGTACTAAGTTCATAGTAAGGACTTTGCATCCTTTTCTTGGTATGAAGGCACTGAACAAATCAATTCAAATTAAGTTCTATTAGAAATAAAAATTTTAAATCTATATTTTTTCTGGGGATTTGAGGGAATTTATTTTGGTGAGAAGTGGCAAACATGTCACGTAGACCAATCTACTTTGATACCTGATCAATTCCCTGAGATTTTCCGCCATTTCAAATCAGTAACCCCAGAAAGGAAGAAAAGTGGTAGCCACCAGGGAAGAAAAACTCAATTTCCAGCTTGAGCTAAGATTTGTTTTCAGATTTATATTAAAATATCTCCAAGTTATTCTTTAGCTATTAATAATCTTTTGGCTCCTCTGTCCAGAATGCTGCAACTTCTTTCATAATTCACATGCAACAATTAATCTTTAAGAGAAATAAGACAGTGTTAAAAAGTGTTCATGCTAGGAATAATGATGGCATTCACTAATCATGTGGGAAAAAAATACACTCCAGAGGATGTTGATTGGCAATATTATTGAGTAGGTTATTTCTGACTCATTAGAAGCAAAAGGATTGCCATGGTGACTAGGCATTCCGCTCCCTGCCACACTTACTGTGCAGCATAACAGGGGGTTCTCTCTACCAGTGTCTTTAATGACAAATAAGTCAAATGTTACCAATTAGTGAACTCTAAGTTTCAAATCAACACAAATTAAATACTGCTATGTGTTTTAATAACTGTAAATCAATCTCTAAGCAACTATTAGAAATCAAGTGCCAATGTTAACTTCTTCATGATTTTTCTTACATTCTAAGTTTGTTCAGTTGAATCACTTTGAATCAAATTTGAATCTTCCCATAGATTAGCATAAGCATAAGATCACAAATTAGAGAAAAATTAAACTTTCTAGGAATAAATTTGAACTTGCCCTCCTCACTTTAAGCTAGTAAGACTAATTACAAATTACTTTCCAAGTGGTCAATGAAAATTGATTAAAGTAGTCACTAATTGAACCTAGACTGTCAGCAAAATGATTAACACAGTCATGCAGACCTTCACATCCAAGGCAGAGAGGGCTGCCATCCAATCCTGTATATTTTGTGCCAGTAGGAACAATCAGACTTAGAATAATTGGGTTATGCAAACATTAATCACACCCACATGGTCTTGGATTGCTCATCATTATATCTAAGTTCAATAAGTAACAAACACATGTTCTTAGGAGGGGGATGAAAGGGAACTAACATGGGTGTTTTAATGCACAGATGAAACATAAGCCATAAGCAGAGGTACATCAGAGTTCAAATTTTAACTCCAACATTGTCTTTTAACTGGCAGTATTGGTATGATTTAGATAATGCAATAGAAAGTATACATTTTAAGTAATAAGGAAGAATTGTCTTCTTGATATAATGCAAATAGTAAAGATCCAATCACAACTGTTAAATAAATGAGGAGTAATTCTTTCGTTCTCTCTCTCTCTCTTTCTTTTTTTATTATAAAGATGCAGGGTACAATTCAGGGTTTGGTATACAAACGTTGAGTATGCAGGTACCCTTGTGGATGAGGTATGTCCCACCCTTCCCTAGCAGTTTCCCTCAACTGCCAATAACACCCCCCCTCCTGACAGTTTCCCACTACTTCCAATCCCTTTCATATAGTATTATAATAATTTTTCAAGATTCGCTTATGAGTGAGAACATATGGCACTCTGTTCTCTGTTTCTGGATAGATCACTGAGTATGATTGACTCTAAATCTATCCAAGTTGCTGTGAAGTCCACGTCTGTCCTTCTTTAGGGTTGCATAATATTCACTGTGTATACATACCACATTTTTTTTTTATCCACTCCAGCTTTGATGGGCAAAATGGTTGATTCCATGTTGTTGCTATTGTGAAGAGAGTTGCAACAAACATATGTGCAGATATCTTTTTGGAGAATGATTTGAGTTCCTCCCGGTATAGTCTCAATAGGAGACTTGCTGGGTCATATGAAAGGTCAATTTTTAGTTCTTTCAGATACCGCCACACTGTCTTCCAAAGAGGCTGCACTAATTTTCATTCCCACCAGCAGTGTAGAAGCATTCCCTTTTCTCTGCATCCTTGCCAGCATCTGTTGTTTGTTTTATTAATGATGGTCATTCTTACAGGGGTTGGGTGGTATCTCAGTGTGGTTTTGATTTGCATTTCTCTGATGATGAGTGAGGCTGAGCACTTTTTCATGTGTCTGTCGGCTGCCTGTATATCTTCTTTTGAGAAGTGTCTATTCATGTCTTTTGCCCACTTTTTAAGGGGGCCGCTTGTTTTCTTCCTGTAGGCGCATTTGAGTTCCTTGTTGATCCTAGATGTTAGGCCTTTGTCAGATATACAGTTGGCAAATATTTTTTCCCATTCTGTGGGCTGTCTGCCTGTTCTCTTGATGGTTTCTATGACTTTGCAGAAGCTTCTTAGCTGGATGAGGTCCCACTTATCTATCTTATTTCTTAAGAAATAAGGGCATTTAGGGCTCTAAACAGGAATTGATTGACAGTTCCAATTTCCTTAAGGGGGTCTCCTGTGTTTTCTAAGATTCTTATAATTTGAGGTTTTACGTTTAGGTCTTTGATCCATATAGAGTTAATTTTTGTGTATGGTGATAGGCAGGGGTCCTGTTTCAGTCTTCTGCATGTGATCAGCCAGTTATCCCAGCACTATTTACTGAATAGGTTCTCTCTCCCCAGTGGTTGTTGTTGGAGGTTTTGTCAAAGATGAATTGGTTGAGAAATTGAGGCTTTACTTCTGGAATCTCTATCCTGTTTCGTTGGTCTTTATGTCTGTCCTTGTACCTTGTTTTGATTACTGTAGCCTTATAGTAAAGTTTGAATTCTGGAAGTGTGATACCTCCTACTTTGTTTCATTTGCTAAGGATTGTTTTGGTTATTCATGGTCATTTATGTTTCCATATGAATTTCTATATTGTGCTTTCCAGGTCCAAGAGGAATGAGGTTGGTAACTTAATGGGTATTGCATTGAACCTGTAGGTTGTCTTTGTAGGATGGACATTTTAACAATGTTGAATCTTTCTATTCATGAGCATGTAATATTTTTCCATTTGTTTGTGTCTTCTTGTATTTCTTTGAGCTGTGTTTTGTAGTTCTCATGTAAAGTTCTTTCACTTCTCTGCTTAGGAAGATGCCAAGGTATTTCTTTTCTTTTCTTTCTTTCTTTTTTTGTGGCTATTGTGAATATGATTATACTTTTAATTTGGGCCTCTGTCTGCTTGTTGTTGATGTATAGAAATGTAACTGTCTTTTGCACATTTATTTTGTACCCTGAGACTTTGCCAAAGTTCTTTATCAGTGCAAGCAGATTTTTGACAAATTCTCTTGGATTTTTAAGGTATAGGATCATATCATCAGCAAATAAGGATAACTTGACTTCCTCGTTTCCTATTTGGTTACCCCAATTTCCATCTCTTGTCTAATTGCCCAAGCTAGGACTTCCAACACAATGTTGAACAAGAGGGGTTCCAGTTTTCAGGGGAAATGTTTCCAGTTTCTGTCCATTGAGCAATATGTTAGCTGTAGGTTTATCATAAATGGCATTTACTATGTTGAGGTATGTTCCTTCTATAACTAGGTGTTTGAGAGTTATTACCAAGAGTGGATGCTGGATTTTATAAAAGCTTTTTCTGCATCTAATGAGATAATCATGTAATTCTTGTTTTTATATCTGCTGATGTATTTAATTACATTTATGATCTTGAGAATGTTGAACCAGTGCTGCATCCTTGGAATGAAGCCTACTTGGTCTTGGTGGATAATTTTTGAGATGAGTTTTGGGATCCAATTTGCTAGAATCTTATTGAAGATTTTTACATCTATGTTCATAAAGGATATTGACCTGTAATTCTCTTTTTTTGTTGGATCTTTACCCAGTTTGAGTATCAGTGTGATGTTAGCTTCATAAAATGATTTGGGGAGAATATCATCCTTCTCAATTGTCTGGAATACTTTCAGTAGGATTGGTATCAACTCCTCCTTGTATGTTTTGTAGAATTCTGCTGGAAAACCATTCAAAAAAAGAAAGTTGCGCTCAGCTTCTGCATCCTGGGAATTGCTAAGGTCTAAGCCCAGCAACTGTGGCACCAGCTGCTGCACCAGGAGAGTCCTGGCCACTAGCTCCCTAGCCGTCACTCAGTCAGCTACTCATATACCCACTCACTCACCAGCATATACACAAAATTTTCCATACACTCACTCACTCACACCAGGACTTGCATAGTCCTACTGGCTTGATTGCCATCTTCTCTGCTCTCTTGAATAATGTCTTTACAAAAATAATTCAATGAGGAGTATTTCACCCTTATATTTAGACTGCTAGAGACAGGGGGCACCGTAGGCATTTAATTACTATGACATGTCCATTCTAAACAGTTACATGATAGATTTCATACACTATGCAAATTTGAAGAAATCAATGCTACCAAATACTACATAGGACAAAAATCATGTAATCTATGCATCATACTTTCAAAGAAAATTATTCAAACAGTAACCATTTACAAACAGCTCTTGTTTGCAGCAACCAAATTAAATGCTAATTCTGTAACAACCTTCAACAAGCTTTATATTCAACTTTATAAACATTCTTGTGATTTAAATGTAAGAAATAGCTTAGGGACAAAGCAAACTTTACTAAAATACATATATATGTGTGTATTTAATATGAAAAACTAGATCGTTATAGCAGAGCAAACTTTAACTCAATACTAAATGGTAATTTGGTTGGGTGGCCTCATACCACATAAATAAGAAAGATTTTGAATTGGTTATTATGCTGCATTAGAAATATAATAGCAAGGATACAGAGGGTTTATTCAGGGAAGTAGCTGTCTAATTTTGAGACATCAGACACAATCCTTTACCCAGGAATTGTGTTTTACAAAATGAGTAAATTAAATAAGGACTTGGACCCAACTTGTATGATCAAATGACCAGCAACCAACACTGAAGAATAATTCAAAATTATTTTCTGCATACAAAACTTGACAATATTGACCAGTTTTTGCTGTGCTGGATGTGAGACAGCTGAATAGCACTAACATGGTAATAGACATAATAGAAAGATTAAAGCAGGATGTTTGTTAAATTCCCAATGGAAAATATTCTTGAAGTTTGTGTTTTTTATATATCATTAAGATAGTAGTTGACATTACATATATAGGGGTTTCTTTTGAGTAATAGTGTATTTAGAATCTTCAAGGGGAAGCTATCATTTTGTGTTGCTTTGCATTGTGTCCTTCCCAACCCCCAGCTGATTGTGCTATTATGTCTTTTTCATGCAGTTGGTAGAAACTACTGGGATCTGAACCTGCACAGAAACCCAGGACCACATGTCACCAGCCAAGGAAATGTGTCCTTATGCTTTCATTTACTGTTTTATTTGTATGTTACTACTTATTTATGAAGCACTTCCATTTTCCTGAAACTCAAGATAGCCCAACAGAATCACATGATTGACTACAATATAAAGGTTATGAGGAAGAACAGAAAAGAAGAGAGGATCTTCATATATGAAAACCAAAAGATATCTGACTTTGATTTCACGAGTTCCTACTCTGGGACTGGAAGCAAGGATTCAGTGAGTTTGTTATTTTTCTAAAATAGCAAACTTGATGGCTAGACACTTGTGTTTTCAGAATAATGAGTTACTCAATTTCAACATATTCTCAAAGGCAGTCGTGTCCTTGCAAAAGAATAAGACCCACATAAATAAAGAGAGAGAGAGAGTGAGAAAAGGGTGGGAAGAAAGGAAGGGAAAGGGAGGGAGGGAAAAAGAAGGAAAGAAGGAAGGAAGACACAAAAAAGGAGATAGTATGTGCACTGAGAGTCATATTTAACTGATTTTATTTTATTTTATTTTTAATAATTAATCAGTATTTTTTATTATGGTTTTGTGGGGTACAGTTAAGGGTTAGGTGTACAATTACGTTTTATTCAGGCACCCTGTTG
>NW_007249217.1:586364-636484 GCF_000164805.1 Carlito syrichta
GTTCCATCCAGGTTGCCGCGAAATTCATGATTTTGTTCTTTTTTATGGCTGCGTAGTATTCCATCGTGTATATGTACCACATTTTTTTAATCCAGTCCTCTTTTGATGGGCAGCATGGTTGTTTCCAGGTTCTTGCTATTGTGAACAATGCTGCGATAAACATACGTGTGCAGGTATCTTTTTTATAGAGTGATTTGTGTTCTTCGGGGTATATTCCCAGTAGGGGGATTGCAGGGTCATATGGAAGGTAAATTTTTAGAGCTTTTAGGAATCGCCACACTGCTTTCCACAGAGGTTGCACTAGTTTACACTCCCACCAGCAGTGTAGAAGTGTTCCCTTTTCACCACACCCCTCCAGCAGCTGTTATTTTTTGAGTTGTTGATAATTGCCATTCTGACTGGAGTTAGGTGGTATAACAAAAGGAAAAATATGTGGTAGAACATATGAAAAGCCAAATGAGGAATCAATGATTATAATAGAAATATTAATGTAATGACAAAATATCTATGGGTTTAGGAGATACAGATGTTTTACTAAAATACAATTCTATAAAAACTACTAAGAATATTTTTTACATTTTTTTTCAATTTCCCTGCCCTTGATATAATGTTAAGAATATATTTAAGTCGCGTACCAAGTGGCACACATACCATTCCACTACAGATTGCACACTTTAAGAAATATAAAATAAATGAATAAGAGTAAATAAATAAATGACTCAAAGTATTGACAACTTATTATATAGCATTCCATCTGGTTATTGGTTTTTTCATTTATTTATGAGAAATAAATGTCTGTCTTCCATGTTACCAATCTCTCCTGAATATATGAATCCTGTCAGATTCCAAAGAGCTATACCAAGTTGCCAAATGAAAATTATCCTTTTCCAAAACCATATTTAGCAAATGATTCTGGGAAAACGGGCTAACCACATGCAGAAGAATGAAAATGGACCCCTACTTATTATCATATACAAAAATTAACTCAAAATGGATCAAAGATTTAAATGTAAAACCTCAAACTATAAGAATCTCAGAAGAAAACTTAGGTATCACCCTCCTGGACATTGGAGTAGGCAATTCATTCATGGCCAAGTCCTCAAGATCAATTGCAACAAAAACCCAAGATTGACAGGTGGGACCTTATCAAACAAAAGGTTTTTCCCAACAAAAGAACCCATCAAGAGAGTAAAGAGACAACCCACAGAATGGGAGAAATATTTGCAAGCTATGCATTTGACAAAAGCCTAATATCCAGGATCTACAAGGAACTCGAATTGAAAGGAAAAAAGAAAAAAAGAAAGAAAACAAACAAACAACCTTGTTAAAAAGTGGGCATAGGACATGAACAGACACTTTTCAAAGCATGACATAAAAGCAGTCAACAAACACATGAAAAAATGCTTAGTCTCATGAATCAGCAGAGACATGCAAGTCAAAACCACAATGAGACATCACCTAACACCAGTAAGGATGACTATCATTAAAAAGTCCAAAAATTACAGGCTCAGCCTGTAATCCCGTGCCTTGGGAGGCTGAGGTGAGTGAATTGCCTGAGCCCGTGGGTTCGAGACCCGCCTGGGCAACTTGGTGAGACCTCATCTCTACAACAAATCAAAAAATTAGCCGGGCGTGGTAGCGCGTGCCTGTCGTTCCAGTTACTTGGAAGGCTGAGGCAGAAGGATCGTCAGAGCCCAGCAGGTGGAGGCTGCAGTGAGTGGGAGCGGCCACTGCACTCTAGTCTGGGTGACAGAGTGAGATTCCAACTCAAAAAAAAGTAAAAATAATTTTTAAAAAACGACCAAAAATAAAAGGTGCTGGTGCAACTGCAGAGTAAAGGGATCACTTCTACACTGTTGGTGGGAATGTAAGCTAGTTCAGTCTTTGTGGAAAGTAATGTGGTGATTTCTCAAATAACTAAAAATTGAGCTTCCATATGATCTAGCAACACTTCTCCTGGGAATATACCCAGAAAAACATAAATCACTTTACCAAAAAGACACCTGCACATACATTTATTGCAGCACTATTCATAATCACAAAAACATATAACCAACCCAGATGCCCAGTGAAATTAAAGTGGATAAAGAGAATGTGGTACACACAATGAAATGTTACGCAGCCACAAAGAAGAACAAAATCATGGCCTTCGCAGCAACTTGAATGCAGTTGAAGACCATCATACGAACTACCACAAAAACAAACAACTTAATACCGCATGTTCTCCCTTATAAGAGGCCCTGAACACTGGTCACACTAGCCCAAAGGTGGGATCAGCAGGCATTGGATATTGCTAGGGGAGGGAAGGGGCAGGGGGTGAAGCACATAGCAACATACTGGGTACCTGGTCCACTAACAGAGGGAGAGAGGGCTAGCTAGAAGCCTAAACTTCACCTGCAGGCATCCTACTTACGTAATAAATTCCCATAAGTCTAAAATAAATTTTAAAGATAAATTATCCTTCTCTGGGAAATTTAGTACAAAATTAGTACTGTGAATTCTAAATTTTATCTCAGTGAAGCTATAAAACACTTATTGTAATCAAGTATACAAAATTTCATTCTTAGCGGTATGATGGACTGTTTATCCTGATTCCTCCTGCAATGATTTTTTTAATCCTGCATGAAATAGTTCAAAAATGCTTTTTAAATGCATAGATTTAGCTCACAAAAATTATGAAAATATGCTGTGCTAAAAATAGGAATTTAGGGAGGCAAATAAGCTCTGTGGGGACTTATTTACCCAGCTGAATTAGGGCTTTTCTTTTAATGATAAAAAACATGGAGGAAGAAATGACATAATGCCTTGCTTGTGATAGGGTGAGAATAAGATTGGAAGCCCTCACATAATCCAGGGACACTCAAAATATTTCACTCTTAGAAAAAGAATGAAACAAAGTGTAATGCAGAGAGGCAAAGTTCAAGGGAACCCGGCTATCTTGGCCTCGCCTTTGAGTAAAAAGGAAAAGAGGTGACGAGGTGACTACAAGCCAAGCTCGTGTAACTTTGGAAACTAAGTTCATATACTTTACATGGTTTTTAAAATATACAAACTGAGCAGTTTAAGTTAAATTGGACTTTACTTTGATTTAAATATGAACACTGGCAGAAGTAAATACAAGTCCAGTCTGGAAGAACAATTTCAAGTCTATTCTCTAAGAATTCTGATTGAGTTCCAAGAATAAGAGCTCACAAACCAAAACTACAAAACACAGAGGATGCCAGAGTGGAAGCAAAGATGCAAAAAAGCATGATGGTCACAGAGAAAGGAGATGTTAGTAAAAAATCTTTTTAAAATATTACATTTTAAACAAGTATAATATTGTCTAATATATGGGGTTAAATTTTTTAAAGATAAAGATAATCTGGGGCAGGAGCTTAGGAAGCATCAAGTAATCTGGGAGACGGACAATTAGAAGCAAGTATTCTAAGATCTTTATACTTCATATTCCTTGGGACTAGGATAAAATGCTGTTAAATTTTATATTTTATTAATTAGCATCAAGAGGAACTATCAAAAGAAACTTTTTAAAAGTGTTTATCTTCCAAATTAGAAAAATAATATGAGGGTAAAAATCAATTCAAAAAAAGACCAGAAACAATTAAGAATAGAAAAAAGAGAAAATTCATAATATATAATGGCAAAGATGGATATAAATGCATCAAAACCATGATAAATTGTATAAATTCTTAAGAAAGAATTTGCTCAAAGGTTGGAAGACATGATGGTGTGAAGATGTTACTTCTCTTATAGCTTCTCAGATTTTTTTGGCTAGGATCAAGTGACTGGTTATTTCTGTTTTGAGTTTTTTGTTTTCTTTTATTTGTTTCACAAAAACTATTAAAAGAAATGCTACTTTCATCTCCTTGTTAACTGCTTTCTTTCCAAAAGATATGGGGGAAAAAAGAATAATTTAGAGAAATGCATATTTTAGCTATGCATTTGTTATTTGCATTTATAATTCTGCTCAGGTACTTCATCTTATTTAATTAAATTTATTTGTCTGTAAATTTGTTTCCCTTATTGTGTCCTTTTTTAAAAATTGGGGTCTCATTGTCACCCAAGCTGGAGTGCAGTCATGTAATCACAGCTCACTACAGCTTTGGCTTCTTGGCCTCAGGTGCTCCTTCTGCCTCAGGCTTCCAAGTAGCTGGGACTAAAGGTTCATGTCACCGTGCCCAGTTAGTATTTTTATTTTTGTAGAGAAAAGGTCTTGCTATGTCTCCTAGGCTGGCCTTGAACTCCTGGGCTCAAGCAGTCCTGCTGTCTTGGCCTTCCATAGTGCTGGGATTACAGGTGTGAGCCACTGCACACTGCCTGTGCCATTCTAATTTCACAGTATTATCCAAATTTGTATTCTAACAGATTGCTTAACATTTTAGCCCAAGTATTCCTCTTTGCATTTAAAATAAATATAGGGATGATCCTATTTTCCTTTTGCAGAATAACATATGTTACTGTTTTCTAGAATATTAAAGATAATTTCAGACTAATGATCAGGTGTTTCATCCATATTTTCATTTGCAGAAGAATAAAGGAATTATATTTTTAACAAAATATATTTAGATAGACACTATAAGAATAAAATTATTAAAACAATAGATAAAGTTTAGGAGGGGAGTATTCCTTCTTAGAAATCTTTATAATTAGGATATACGAATATTTTTAAATAATTTACATAAAATCTCTTAGATTTTATATAAACCTCTTTTGCATCTGTGGGAACTGACTGATTCATAATAACATTATTTTATAGATTAAAAAAACATATATGGAATTCCCTTTCAAGTACTAAAATTCTCTATGATACCCTTTTCATTATTTTTACTTTTCAAAGGCAGCATAAACTAGATACATAATAAAAGTGGCTTTTTAATAAAAGTGGAAGAATACATAATACATAATAAAAGTGGCTTTTTAATAAAAGTGGAAGAGGAGAAATAAACAGGATTATTTACTGATTCCAAATGAGTTGTAAAGTTATAGCATCTCTCATTACTCATACTTACAGAAAATTCTTTTCTACAAATCTTGCAAAAATCTCATAAATATTATTAATATTTGATTTTTAATTTAAAAGTTAATTTTATAGAAAAATCAATCATCCTGTTCTTAAGAAGAGAATTTAAAAAATCAAACACAAGGTTTTTTTCTCCATCCTTTTTCTTAATGTATAGAAAAATCACAAAATGATACTTATGGCCTAAATTGTGCATGAGTAATAGAATGGAGATATTTGCTACCGTGTTATTTCTTTTTATTTCCACATTTTTTCTTTCCTAAACATTATGGTCAATTTATTAATCACTTACTAATTTGTCCAAAGCAGCTCTTTTTATAGATTTAAGTTTTATGAATAAGTCTTTTCTCTTTTGCACCTGTGGGAACTGACTGATTCATAATAACAAAGTAATAGTAACAACAGAAGCTAATATTGTTGAGGATTCCCATAGTTTAGACACTAAGAATTTTGTCATTTAATCCTCACAACATTCCTATAGTAATTATTATTATAATAATCTCATTATCTAAGTTTATGTGACTAACAAGTGGAAGAGAAGGCATTTGTATTAAGGGCTAGCTTACTCAGAGCTAACATGCTTAACTATACTGATATGTTGCCTCCCAGAGACATCATGAATAAATAGAAATGACAGAATGAGAGTGTTATATATTATTGATCTATTGAGAGTGTTTATATACATATAAACATATTAGCAAAACCAGAAAATATATAACCCAATACTGGATATGGAATAAAAATATGATGCACAAATATTTGAAAGCACAGTCAAGCTTCTAGCAACAATGGATACCCTCTACATCAGTTTAGAATTTACATAGACATTACCAGGTTAATTTCAGATCCAAATTCAGGTTGACATCATTATTTTATAGATTAAAAAAACATATATGGAATTCCCTTTCAAGTACTAAAATTCTCTATGATACCCTTTTCATTATTTTTACTTTTCAAAGGAAGCATAAACTAGATACATAATAAAAGTGGCTTTTTAATTGACTTCAAAACTGCATATATTAATTTGATAATTGCATGCTCATAAGAAAGTCCTAGTGCCTGCTCAGTATACCATTCTTTTGACTGTGCAAACTATTTCGATTTCATTTTTTAATTCTCCAAGGATGCATAACAATAGAGCGTGAAATTTCAAATAAAACAAATAAACATTGTATTAATAGATGCACACGAGATACTAAAGGAATACTCATTAACTAGTTCAATGAACATGTAAGAAATTAGACCACTTACAACCAGTTGTCTTAAAATTTTCTTTTCCTAAAATACCTAAAGTAATCTGAAGATAAGTCATTAAAATTTGATCTAGACATGGGATTTTGGTGCAGATAATCTACAGCATTTTGCAGACTTACTAGTAATGTTCAGTTTATTTGCATATTAAGGCTTTTGATGTTTAATGAAAGAGACAGAGAAATGTATTTACTTGTCAAAAGACTCATATAGGAGAGACAGAAGTACTCTGCCCAGATTCAAAGATTTCATTGAAACTATTCAAATCCCTGATGAAACAGGCAAATTTTGTTATTTTGTTATTCTTCAGAACTATTGTTTTTGGTGAACTCATGCCCCTGAACAGCAGAGGTGTTCAGTGAGAATTCTAAATGAAACAGAAGATTAGAGTTAGTATATCTTCCCAAAGCTCCACCCCCCAACTATAAAATATTAGACTGTCGGATGACATGAGCAGGAAGGAAGATGATTTTCTAGTTCCTCCAAAAAACTAAGTGAACATAAAAATGTGGAAGAATCTTTGGTAATCAGAGCTTACAGAGATGGAACTCAAAAGTAGGTCCTGGTCTCAGACATCTCTCAATCTGTCCTCAGTGTTCTGTAACTCTGTCTTGGCCAAGAACTGTGAAACTAAGAGTATCAAAGTCTGACTTTCTGTTTGATTCATTGTTTTTGCCTAGCCTGAACCTTACTCTTTTACTTTAATAGCCATAATGTGTACCTGTCCCAGATTAGATAAATATAGGTATGAGAATTCATGAAATATGTATTTGAGAATTTTAAATATATATCATATATATTATCAAATATATGATATATATTTAAAATGTATGTAAATAATATATGTAATATTAATTATATATATTTATATATATAAGTATTTTAGAGAATTAACTCTTTTAATTGAAGTTAAATTTTTTCAACTTAGGCTCTTGAGACACTAAGTAGAAAATTCTCTTCCATTGAAATCTTATAGTAGTAGATAGATTGTGTCCAGTTGATTAGCATCACACACACAAATACATAAACACTTTCTTCAAAACTAGCTATTTTGTAAATCCAAATTTTGACATACCACAAATTTCTTCCTTCCCCCTTATGCAACCAGGAATAGAACAGTGTGTTTTATGAAGAATACATTTCTTAAAATTTGATGATATGATAATGATCCCTAAACCTAGTACTCAACAGTTTTTTCCAAGCACACAACATACTCAATTTATCTACAACTGTAAGTTTTCAAATAGAAGAGAATCTTTTTATTTAGTTTCTCAAATTGTCAAATGACTTAGACTTAAAGTCATTAACTTTCAAATTAATCCCAAGGGAGTCCTCATGATACTTAGCATCTTTCAAAATGACAAGAGATTACAATAATAATAGCTTGGCCCCTATCCTATTTAGCTTATCTCAAGAGTTGTTTTTTTTTTTTTTTTTATCTCAAGAGTTGTTTTTAGACTTTACTAATGAGAGCTAATAATCAAGTTGTTTTTATTTGAACTCATTGCCTCACAAGAAGTTTTGTTTGGGCTACAGAACAAATCTGATGTCCTAAGATAGTTTAAATTAGTAGTTTTCAATATGTTAATAGTTTCAAGGAGTTCAAAGTATTGTCTAGAGGTAATTCAGAAACCAGCAAAAGAGATAAGAAAAATCAGTTCATCAATTCTTTTTTTTTTTTTTTAAAGATGTGTGGTACAATTTAGGGTTAGGTATACAAATGGCCATTGTACAGGTAAAGTTTGGGCTTCACTGTGGTCCCTGGTTCACCTGGTTTGATATCAGGTATCTTTATTGATGAAGTGTGCCCCTGTGTCCTCCCTCCCCTGGCAATTTCCCAATACTGCCAATCCCTTTCTTATAATATTATGATAATTGTTCAGGGTTTGCTTATAAGTGAGTACATGTGGTACTCAATTCTTTGTTTCTGTGATAGATCACTGAGTATTATAGACTCTAAGTCCATTGAAGTTCATAATTTTGTCCTTCTTTATTGCTTCATAATATTCCATCTTGTATATGTACCATATTTTTTTCATCCAGTTCACTTTTGATGGTCAGCATGGCTGGTTCCATGTTTTTGCTATAGTGAATAATGTTGCAATAAACCTGCATTGCAGTTATCTTTTTCATAGAGTGATTTGAGTTGCTCCAAGAATATTCCCAGAAGGAGGGTTGCTGGGTTGTATAGAAGGTCAATTGTTAGATCTTTTAGGAGTCACTACAGAGTCACTCTGTTTTCCACAGAGGTTGTACTAGTTTACACTCCTACCAACAGCGTAGAAGTGTTCCCTTTTCACCACAGTTGATCAGTTCTAACTGCTTTTATTATGGAATCTTTAGAGTTTTCTATACATAAGATCATGTAGTCAGCAAATAGAGACAATTTGACTTCCTTTCCTATTAAGATATCTTTTTTTTCTCTTTCCTTATCTCTCTGGCTAGGACTTTCAGTGCTATGCTATAAAGAAATGATGTCTTGTGACTGATCATAGAGGGAAAGCTTTCAAGTTTTCATTGTTCAGAATGATGTTACCTATGGATTTGTCAACATTTGGACAAAAATGCCAAGAACATAATATAAGGGAAGGACAGTTTCTTTAATAAATGATGTTGAGTTTATTAGATATTCTCATGCAGAAGAAAAAAACTGAACTCTTGTCTCACACCATGTGCAAAAATAAAATCAAAATGGATCATGACTTAAATATAAGATTCAAAACTGTAAAACTGCTAGAAGAAAACAGTGGAAAATTCTGCAACAACACCAATTTTTTGGCTATAACTTCTAAAGCATAGGCAACAAAAGCAAAAAAGAGACAAATGTGATGGTTTCGAACCAAAAAGCTTCTTCATAGCAAAGAAAACAATTAACAAAATGAGTAGACAACCCACAGAATGGGAAAAAATACTTGCAAATCATTAATCTGGTAAGGGGTTAATATCCAAAATATATAAAGAATTTTTAAAAACTTAATAGCAAGAAAACAACCTTTCAAAATGGGCAAACACTTCTCAAAAGAAGATAAACCAATGACCAACAGGTGCACAAAAAAATGCTTAGCATCACTGATCATCAGAATAATGCAAATTAAAACCACAAAGAAATATCATCTCACACCTGTTAGAATGTTTTTTACCAAAAGTTGGAAGAAAAATGTTGGTGAGAATGCAGAGATTAGGGAAATATTGTATACTATTGGTGAAAATGTAAATTAGTAAAGTCATTTTTAAAAACAGCATGGAGATTCCTCCTAGAACTGAAAATAGAATTGCCAGCCGGGCTCGGTGGCTCAGCCTGTAATCTTGCACCTTGGGAGGCTGAGGTGAGTGGATTGCCTGAGCCTGTGGGTTCAAGACCCACCTGGGAAACTTGATGAGACCTCATCTCTATAATAAATCAAAAGTTAACCAGGCGTGGTAGCGCGTGACTGTAGTTCCGGCTACTTGGAAGGCTAAGACAGAAGGATCGCCGGAGCCCAGCAGGTTGAGGCTGCAGTGGCCAAGAGCATACCACTGCACTACAGTCTGGATGACAGAGTGAGATTCCAACTCAAAAAAAAAAAAAGAAAGAAAATAGAATTGCCATATGATTTAGCAATCCAACTTAAGGGTATATACTCAAAGGAACTGAAATCAATTGTCAAAGTAATATCTTCACTCCCCTGTTCATTGCAACATTATTCACAATAGCCAAGGTATGGAATCAATCTAAATGTCAATCAATAGATAATAGGAAAAAAAAGAATATGGTATAGATACATGATAGAATACAACCCAGTCTTTAAGTACAAATTCTGCATTTGTAACAATGTGGATGAAGCTGCAGGCCATTACGTTAAGTGAAATAAGCCAAGTATAAAACGATCTCACTTATATACGGAATCTAAAAAGTTAAAAATCATAATATATAGTAGAATGGTGATTACCAGAGTATGGGTAGGGGTAAGGGATGAGGACTTATTTCAAAGGGTATGAGGTTTCACATAGAAGAATTAGGTTCTGAGGTCTATTAAACAATGGGGTGACTTTAGTCAATAATAATGCATTGCATATTTCAAAATAACAAAGAAAGTACATTTCAAACATCTCACCTTAAAAAATGATAGGCATCAGGACGCCCACCCTATCCAAGTCAATGTATAGAGTCAATGAAACCCCTATCAAATTGTCAACATCATTCACAGACCTACAGAAGACAATACAGAAACTCACATGGAAACAAAAAAGAACCTGAATAGCTAAAACAATCCTCAGTAAAACAAACAAAGCTGGAGGCATTGCACTTCCATATTTTGCATTTTATTAATTTATTTATTGTTGAGAACCAGCCTTGGAGGCCCACTTGATTGACAGGGTCCTGGTGGGCCGAAGACCCTGGGCTGCAGGGCGAGCCCAGGAAGCTGAGGCCCTTCTGTCTTTCACCTTTACTGTTGGTACAGCCAAAGAAATTCTGTGCAGTTGTGTAAGAAGAAAATGGCATGTTTATGCGAAGTACTCACAGCTAACCTGGAAATGTCATGGTTCATTTTTCCATTTCCCACTATACTGTTTGGCCTTTTCTAACATATGCAAGGGTTAAACTCTGAAGCACATCAAGAATGCTTTCTTTCACTTGGTTATAAGTTAGTAGATATTGCTTGAGTAAAAAATGATATAAGTATATTCACTCATTTGATTTAGAATTATGTAGTTTAGTATTTAGACATAAGGTTTTTAGAAGCACAAGTTTATGGTAAGTTCATTATGAATTCATTATAAGTTCTAACTCTTATCTAGGAGTTATGTAGGTGATTTATAACACTGTTTTCACAGACTTAGAATAAAGATTAATCGTTAAGGTTTTTACTTAATTCAATAGTTAAAATTCTAAGTTAATGTTTATAGAGTGGGTTTTCACTGAATTCATAATATACTAATTGGATACTTTTATGATAAATTAACTAAATACAGAGAGCAACCTTGGGGGCCTGGGAAACATCACTAAAGGCTTCTTTTGAGTTTTCTTTAGAAATAAACACTGCAGAATAAGAGAAAAGTAATGAAGACACCTGGACAGAAAGGCGATTACGAAGTTTTGAAGATCATAGAAGCCCCAGAAAGAAAACTCCTGATACATGGAGAAATGTGCTCTTGGAAACTTTCTTGAGACATTTCAAGGACTGTAGTTCAGGACTTTGGACTAAAACATCATTTTTGGCTCTATGAATAAGACTCATTTTCTGAATGTTTATAGTGTTCTTGGCTTGTTTGTTGCTAAGATCACTAGATGGTGGTAACTTTTAAAGGATATGTACGTGAAGGAATTTTCTTTGTCTTGCCCCTTTAAGAATGGTATAAAAGCCTTCTGTTAACTAACATTAAATGTCATCATCTGTCCTGCAGGTCTCTGGCCTGCAAGCAGGTGTCCAAGTATATTATTATCTCGTCGTAAGTTCCTTCTTTCGCCTATTCGTCTCTCCTTCAGGAAATCCCACACCCGGCGGGAGCAGGTCCCCCTGCAATTTATTTATTTATTTATTTATTTATTTATTTATTTTGAGTTGGAGTCTCACTCTGTCGCCGAGACTGGAGTGCAGTGGCCACTCCTGGCCACCACAGCCTTGACCTGCTGGGCTCCGGCGATGCTTCTGCCTCAGCCTTCCAAGTAGCTGGTACTATAGGTGTGCACTACCACGCTCGGCTAATTTTTTTATTTTTATTGTAGAGATGAGGTCTCACCAAGTTGCCCAGGCAGGTCTTGAACCCTTGGGCTCAGGCAAGCCACTCACCTCGGCCTCCCGAAGTATGGGATTACAGGCTGAGCCACCGAGCCCAGCCCACATTTTGCATTTTATTACAAGGTTACAGTAACCAGGACAGCATGGTACTGGCACAGGAATAGACACATAAACTAACAGAACAGGACAGGGGATCCAAAATAAAACCATTGTCTTTCAACCAACTCATCTTCAACAAAGCCATCAAAAGCAAACAGTGCAGAAAGTAAACCATATTTAGCAAACAGTGCTGGAAAAACTGGCTAGTCACATGCAGAAGAGTGAAACTGAACCACTACTTACGTCCATATACAAAAACTAACTCAAAATGGATCAAGAACTTAAATGTAAAATCTCAAGCTATAAGAATCTTAGAAGACAACTTAGGGAACACCTTCCTGTAGGCAGTTAATTCATGGCTAAGACCTCAAAAGCAATAAAAGTTAAATTACACAGATGGGCCCTTTTCAAACTGAAAAGTTTTCACACAGCAAAAGAAACCATCAAGACAGTAAAGACACAACCTGTAAAGGGAAAGAATATTTCCAAGCTATGCATCTGAAAAAGGTCTAACATCCAGACTCTACAAGGAACACAAATGAATTGAAAGGGGAAAAAAAGCAGTTCTAAGATGAGAATTTATATCTCTACAAGCACACATCAAGAAAATGGAGAGACCACAAGTGGGGAACCTAACAAATAACCTAAGGGAGCTGGAAAGGGAAGACCACCAAAACTCCAACTTTAGCAGAAGAATCCAAATCACCAAAATTAGAATCCAAATATGGGACACAGAAGACAAAAATATCAACAAAACAAAAAGCTGGTTCTTTGAAAGAATTAACAAGATTGATGGACCCCTAGCCAGAATGACCAAGAAAAAGAGAAAACCCCAAATAAACACAATCAGAAATACAAAAGATTATCAGAGATTACTATGTACACCTATTTGGAAACAAACTTGATAACCTGAATAAAAAGGAGGACTTTCTGACATCACACAACCTCCCCAGGTTGAAACAAGAAGACATTGAGACACTAAATAGACCAATAACAACTCAGGAAATTGACTCGGTCATACGAAAACTACCTCCAAAAAAAGCCCTGGACCCAGTGGCTTTTCAGCAGAATTCTACAAAACATACAAGGAGGAGCTTACACCAATCCATTTGGAAGTGTGCCAGGCAATAGAGAAAGATGGAATTCTCCCCAAATCACTGTGTGAAGCTAACATCACACTGATACCCAAACCGGGTAAAGATACAACAAAAAAAGAGAACTACAGGTCAATATCCCTTATGAACATAGATGCAAAAATCCTCAACAAGATTTTAGTAAATTGGATCCAAAAACACATCTCAAAAATCATCCACCATAACCAAGGCTTCATCCCCAAGATGCAGGGTTGGTTCAACATTCGCAAGACCATAAATGTAATTAAATACATCAACAGATGTAAAAACAGGAACCACATAATTATATCATTAGATGCAGAAAAAGCTTTTGATAAAATCCAGCATCACAGCTGGGCTCGGTAGCTCAGCCTGTAATCCCACGCCTTTGGGAGGCTGAGGTGAGTGGATTGCCTGAGTCCCCGGGTTCGAGACCCACCTGGGCAGCGAGACCTCATCTCTACAATAAATCAAAAACTCAGCTGGGCTTGGTAGCACATGCCTGTAATTCCGGCTACTTGGAAGACTGAGGCGGAAGGATCGCCGGAGCCCAGCAGGTCGAGGCTGTGGTAACCGTGAGCGGCCACTGCACTCCAGTCTGGGTGAGAGAGTGAGGCTCCAACTCAAAAAAAAAAAAAAAAAAAAATCCAGCATCGCTTCTTGATGAAAACCCTAGGTACAGAAGAAACATACCTCAAAATAGTAAGTGCCATTTAGGATGAACCCACAGCTAACATACTGTTAAATGGACAGAAACTGGAAACATTTCCCCTGAAAACTGGAACAAGACAAGGCTGCCCACTCTCACCTTTCATGTCCAACATTGTGTTGGAAGTCCTAGCTCAGGCAATTAGACAAGAGAATAAAATCAGGGTTATTCAAATAGGAAAAGAGGAAGTCAAGTTATCCCTCTTTGCTGATGATATGATCCTTACCTTGAAAATCCAAGAGAATCTGTCAAAAGCCTGCTCACACTAATAAAGGACTTTGGCAACATCTCAGGGTACAAAATAAATGTGCAAAAGACAGTTGCATTCTTATGCACCAACAACAAGCAGGCAAAGACCCAAATTAAAAGTACAATCCCGATAACAGTAACCACACACAAAAAAAGAAAGAAATACCTTGGTATCTTCCTAACCAGAGAAGTGAAAGACCTTTACAGTGAGAACTACAAAACACTGCTCAAAAAAATCCAAGAAGACACAAACAAATGGGAAAAATATTCCATGCTCATGGATAGAAAGAATCAACATTGTTAAAATGTCCATCCTACCAAAGGCAATCTAAAGATTCAATGCAATACCCATTAATTTACCAACATCATTCTTCTCAGACCTGGAAATGAAAATACAGATTCATATGGAAACATAAACGACCACGAATAGCCAGAACAATCCTTAGCAAAAGAAACAAAGCAGGAGGTTTCACATTTCCAGAATCCAAACTTTACTATAAGGCTATGATAATCAAAACAACCTAGCATTGGTACAAGAACCGGCACATAGAACAATGGAACAGGATAGAGATGCTGGAAGCAAAGTCTCAATTTCTCAATCAACTCATCTTTGACAAAACCTCCAACAACAACCACTGGGGAGAGGAGAACCTATTCAGTAAATGGTGCTGGGAAAACTGACTGATCACATGCAAAAGATTGAAACAGGACCCCTACCTATCAACACACACACAAATTAACTGTAAATGGATCAAAGACATAAACGTAAAACCTCCAACTACAAGAATCTTAGAACGCACAGGAGACCCCTTATGGAAATTGGAACAGGCAACCAATTCCCATTCAGAACCCTCAATGCCCATACCTTAAGAAATAAGATAGACAAGTGGGACCTCATCAAACTGACGAACTTCTGCAAAGCCAAAGAAACCATCAAGAGAGCAGGAGATAGCCCACAGAATGGCAAAAAATATTTATCAACTGTATATCTGATAAAGGTCTAACATCTAGGATTTACAAGGAACTCAAATGTGCCAAAAGGAAAAACAAACAGCCTCATTAAAAGTGAGCAAAAGATATGAATAGACACTTCTCAAAAGAAGATATATTTGCAGCCGACAGACACAAGAAAAAGTGCTCAGCCTCACTCATCATCAGAGAAATGCAAATCAAAACCACACTGAGATACCACCTAACCCCTGTCAGAATGGCCATCATTAATAAAATGAACAACAACAGATGCTGGCAATAATGCAGAGAAAAGGGAATGCTTCTACACTGCTGGTGGAAATGCAAATTAGCGTAACCTCTTTGGAAGACAGTATGGCAATTTCTGAAAGAACTAGAAATTGACCTTCCATATGATCCAGCAATTCCCCTGTTGGGAATATACCTGGAGGAACTCAAATCATTCTACAAAAAAGATACCTGCACACGTGTGTTTGTTGCAGCTCCATTCACAATAGCAAACACATGGAACCAACCACGTTGCCCATTGAAGCTGAACTGGATTTTAAAAAGTGGCACATATACACAATGGAATGTTATGCAGCCATAAAGAAGGACAAACATATGGACTTTACAGCAGCTTGGATGGATTTAGAGTCAATCATACTCATTGATCTATCAGAGAAGCAAAGAACAGAGTACCATATGTTCTCACGTATAAACAGACCTTGTACAATTATTATAATACTATGTGAAGGGGATTGAAAGCAGTGGGAAACTGTCAGGGGAGGGGGAGTGGGATTGGCAGTTGAGGAAAACTGCAAGGGAAGGGAGGGGCACATCTCATCAACAAGGGTACCCGCAGAATCAACATTTGTATACCTAACCCTGAATTGTACCTCGCATCTTTATAATAAATAAATAAGTAAAGAAAGAAAGAAAGAAAGAAAAATAACCCCATTAAAAAGTGGGCAAAGGACATCAGACACTTCTCAAAGGAAAGCATACAAGTAGCCAACAAGCATGTGAAAAAATTATTAGTCTCACGAATCACCAGAGATGTGTAAATCAAAACTACAAAGAGATACCAACCAACCCTGGTAAGGATGGCTATAATCAAAAAGTTCAAAAACGACTGGTGCTAATGTAGCCATGGAGAAAATGTCGCTTCTACACTGTTGGCAGGAATGTAAGTTAGTCAACCTTTTTGGAAAGCAGTGTGAGGATTTCTCAAAGAACTAAAATTGGGCTTCCATACAATCCAGCAAATCCTCTTCTATGAATATTCCTAGAGGAACATAAATTGCTCACTCTACCAAAAAGATACCTGTACATGTACATACAAGGGGAGACCCAGAAAAAGGAATTGGATTTTGGAGGGTGGACTCCTTTTAATACAGGCTTCCCTTGCTGAGTAGGTGTTCTAGGATCCCATTGGCATCAGTGTATCAACTATCATTGTTGTAAGGGGCTACTAGTGAATATTTTTGGAGATGGTTTCAATGGATTTACCCATTTCATGATGAGTAATTTGCACGAGCAACTTGTTCACAATGCATTGAGTGTTCAACAGTTTTTTACCAAAATGCCATGACCCCTATGCCCCACTCTCTATTCACCTAATCTCATCCTGAGTGACATTTTTGTTTGTTTGTTTCCCAGGATGAAAAAAATCCTCAGAGGGAAATGTTTTGCCAATGTAGTAGAGGTGAAACAAAAAACAACAGAAGCACTAAAAGGCATCAAAGTTGGCAAGTTCAAAAACTGTTCTGAGCAGTGGAAAAAGCACCTTTATAGATACATTGCATCAAATAGAGAGTACTTTGAAGGTAACCAAAGTTTAAATATGTAAGAATAAATACACAATTTCTTGTAAATAAATTCTGCTTTGGGGAGATCCCCCTCGTATATTCACTGCAGCACTATTCACAATAGCAAAACCAGGGAACCAACCCAGATGTCCACTGAACGTGGACTGGATTAAAAGATTGTGGTACATATACATGATGGAATATCCAGCAGCCATAAAGAACAAAGTCATGGCCTTCATAACAACATGGATGCAGCTGGAGATCCTCATACTAAGTGAACTATCACAGAAACAAAGAACTGAATATCACATGTTCTCACTCATGAGCAGGCCCGGATCACTGCTCACATGGGCACAAGGGTGGAATTGACAGATACTGGACACTGCTAGGGAGGGAAGAAAGGAGGGAGGAGGGAGGGGGCACGTGGCTGGCAACATATTGGGTACCTGTTCCATTATCATGGGTAGAGAGAGCCAGCAAGAAACCCAAACTTTTCCTGCATGCAATTTACTTATGCAGTCAATCTTTAATTGTACCTCACAACTCTAAAATGAAATGGAAAAAAATATAATACAGTTACAAAGCAATGCAGTATAAAAAGATAGACAAAGGAGATGATGGATATGTTAATTAACTTGATTGATTAATTCACATTATATTACATATATTAAATTATCACATTAAATCCCATAACTGTACACAATTATGATGTGCTATTCAAAAATAATACTAAAATAAAAATTTTAAAAGATGAAAACATTTGTACTCGAATCAGGCTTATGAACTTAGAAGGAAAGGGACAAGATAATTCTACTTCAAATACTCTAAATTCAAGAGAGCTTCTATTTTACATATTCAGTCTTTTTCCAATAACATCCTAATCTTCTCTACTAACTCAAGGGCTCAGAATCCCAACTGTTAAAGTGAATTACTATTTGGCTCCATCACCGATGTTAAAATTGCGTTTGATTATACAGAACTGGAAGAAGCAAATGGTTGTGTCACCAAAGTTGTAGGCAAAGCAGAGTCTCTTCAAAAGGAATCTGAATATACCTTGAGATGAGAAGACATACTCTTAGCAATCTGAATTTTTTCTAAAAAACTTTAATGTATGTTTTCATTTCTGGGATAGTACAGAAATTAAAAGAAGCATTTGTTGAATCACTCGAATGACATACAGACTACTGAAGTTTTCAGTGCCATGGTTTGAATTTGTTTCTAGGAACTTAGGTAGTGTCAGACAATGCTTCATTTTTTTTTCAGTATAATGAGAAATTAACAAAAGAGATTTAACACATAAAATATACATTTTCACTGGATGAAAGCTAGTTGACCGCTATAGTAGTTTGAAATAGAAAGTGCCGAGAGAGTTGAGACATTACAAGGCACATGTTAGAACAGGCATGCTGAATTTAAAATAAAATAGCAAGCAGAGATTTTATTTCAGCAAACAGCATCATATATCACATCAAATTTATATGATTAATTTGCCTTTTGGGTTTGTAGTCTTTGTTTATATTCAATTTTTAATTTTATGTTGATTTTATAGATTTACCAGAGATTTATAGATGTCAGGAAATGTTAATTAGTTCTGTTTATATATAAATTACAGCAATTTTTTGCTATGTTTTTAGTAAAATTTTATACATTTTTAATGAATAAATAAAATACATCACAAGGATTCATGAACACCTTTTCTTTTAAAGAGGTTTGTGCATTTAGTCAGGTTTGAAAAACATCATTATAAGTGAATATCTTCTTATACAAACCATAATATTTTAATACTTTTCTTATTGAATATAAAATTTTTCCCTAAATCTGACAATATATAAAAATTAAATGATAACATTGTTATAGCTTAATGTATGGCACTGACTTTGTGATTCATCAAAATGGTATATGAAATCTTGCCTTGATATTTCTTTTGAGGTTCTGTGCACTTCAGAGCAGCATGTTGTATGAAATTCAATTCAGTTCAAAAATATTTATTGACTGCTTGCTATGTGCTGTCGGTGGAAACTCAACAATTAAAATATATAAGCATGTTGTTGAGAACAACATCTAAGCAGAAAGTGTGTCAGAATCTGGTGCCAAATACTATGATTAAAGTAACTGGAAATACTATGCTGGATAATCACACAAAGCACATTTGGCTCCTACTCTAATATGATGGTTTATTGGAGACTTTCCTTACCAAGTGACATCTCAGTTAATTTCTGAAGGATATCTGTAAGAGTTAGCCAGGCAAAGGAAGTTTGAATTGAATACACACATTTAAAATGACTTCTAAAAGAGGAAGTGTTCCTCACAGAGGTCTAATATGAACCTATTATATTCTTTCTAAATACCAATATGAAGATTAGTAATTTTTAAATTCTGAAAATATTTTTGACTATTATCACTTCAAATACATTTTACTATTGTATATCATTTTCCCTTGTACTTACTGATATTTATTGGATTCTCTCACCCTATCTTTCTTATCTCAGAACTTCTTATTCATGATTTACATCATCCTTTAGATTTGTATGACATTGTGTGTAATTTCCACAAATGTACATCTCAATATACTAGCTCTCTCTTTAGCTGTGTCTAATTTGTTATTTAATCTGCCTACTGTATATAGATGTCTTTTAAAATTTCAATACAATTTTCTATTTTTGAATTGATCTAGTTCTTTATCAAATACACTTTTTGTTAAAACATACATTTTCTTTTTTCTTTTTTTCTTTTTTTTGAGTTAGAGTCTCACTCTGTTGCCCAGACTGGAGTGCAGTGGCTGCTCCCAGCCACCGCAGACTTGACCTACTGGGCTCCTGCGATCCTTCCACCTCAGCCTTCTGAGTAGCCAGAATTACAGGCACGCGCCACCACACCCGGCTGATTTTTTTATTTATTGTAGAGATGAGGTCTTGTCAAGTTGCCCAGGCGGATCTCAAACCTGCAGACTCAGGCAATCCACTCACCTCAGCCTCCCAAAGCACGGGATTACAGGCTGAGTCACTGAACCCAACTAAAACATAGATTTTCATGACTATCTTTTTCAGTGACTTTAAACATAATTAGCTTATCACTTCTATAAGATTGAACTATCACCTTAGATTAATGGGACAATAGAGGAGTAACTTTTTGATCTGTTGTACATTCTATCTCTTTCTCTCATGTTGGGGTATTTTTCAATATTTGGTTTAAAGCCCATTTCAATGTAAAGTCTATTTTCATAAGAGTCCTATACACTCTGAAATGTGAAAATATTCTTAGAGGAAGTTGTTGTGTTTGTTTTTATTTAGATCACTGAGAAATTTCACAACTCTAAGTATATGTAAATCTTAAGGTTTCCATGAAGATAGAAAAAAATATACGTGGTCACCTACAAAGAAATGAGACATATACAGGTATCACTCTCGTCTCATCCCAATACTGTGTGCTGGCAGATAAGGCAATGTCTTTAAAGTTCGGGGGAAAATTAGTTTGAATATAAAATTCTATATGTGAAATCAAAATTAAGTTATATAAAGACTAAAGGTTTAATATCAGTTTCACGCCTCTGAGGAATTTTCTTGAAAACAGATTCCCCTAAAAAATATATACAAGAGAGAAGAAAATGTGTAGGCTATAAGAAACAGTGGCATGAAACCAAGACTTGCCATTTAAGAAATATTTGTCAGAATAAGAGTTTTGCAGCAGTTTTAAAAAGCAATATCCAAATTAGAAGAGAAAGTCAATAAGTTCCAAAAAAGTTTTCAAGCAAAATAATAAAATATGGTCCAGTGGTAGTTGTCAGCAATAAAGAGTTGAATGGTATTATTGATATAATGAAGAAAGCATATATTTCTTGTCAGCAAGAAAAAATAAGGAAAAAAGCTAATAAGTAAAACCAAAACAGAATTAAGTACAGCAAGGCAAAACAAAAAATAAGGGGGAAATTTAAAAATGATGGAGTGACCAAAGCAGAAAGGATAATGACCTGAACTAAGAGAGGGGCACACACACCAACAAGCATACAGGGAAAACTAAAGAAAGAGTTAAAAAAATGGCAACAACAGTTCCTACTGATGGAATGTAAGAATATGGAAGAGTAATATTAGGGGAACCAATGATTATGTGAAGCTTTTGACGCTAAAAACTGGAGATGATAGCTTTATTCATTGAAATAAATAGTACAGGCCAGGCTCAGTGGCTCAGCTGTAATCCCAGCACTTTGGGAGGCTGAGGAGAGTGGATTGCCTGAGGCTGTAGGTTTGAGACCAGCCCAGGCAACTTAGCAAGACCTTTTCTCTACAATAAATCAAAAATGATCCGGGTGTGGTAGCACACACCTGTAGTTCCGGCTACTTGGCAGGTTGAAGCAGAAGGATCATAGGTCTATGCTGGAGTGGTCATGAGCAAGCCACTGCTCTGCACTCCAACCTGGGCAATGGAGTAAGACTACAACAAGAAAGAGAGAGAGAGAGAGAGAAAGAAAGAGAGAGAGAGAGAGAGAGAAAAAGAAAGAAAGAGAGAAAGAAAGAAAGGAGGGAGGGAGGGAGGGAAAAAGAAAAAAAGAAGGGAGGAAGGGAGGAGAAAAGGAAGAAAGAGTATAAAAAAGGAACATATTTGAAAGAGAAACTATTAAGCTGAGATTGGTTGACATATAAGCAGTCCCTGGGGTCACTTAGCACCTATGGTAATCACTTAATTTTGTCCCTATTATTCATTGCTTATGTAAAAAAAAATAGCAGTCACAAAATAAGTTTTGGAGGTGAGGAGTCAAAAAGAATGGTCAGGACTCTGTATTTTATTCCAAAGAGGACAATAAGTTGGTATATGTGTCACTGTGTCTTTTTACTATGATTGCTGAAAATACATGCTATTTCCTATTTTATCCTGACTGCAGAAAATAAACTTATTGTTAAACAATAATTGTTGCAGAGGTAAAATAAAATTTATTATAATAAATTTTCTGCAGAACTGAATGTATAGTTCAAATATAACAACTATGGTTATTATTTTCATATCTTACTCCAATATAACAATGTGCTTTTCTATTTAAATTTTATCAACCTAATACTATTTTTATAAGAAAGCGGGTATATACATGGAAGGTTAAATTGTGAAATTGTGGTTAGCAAAAGAAAGCACAAGAATATAATCAACTACTATAATATTCTAACATTTTATTCAACCCCAAAAGATGTCTAGCTCTTTTGTGTGTATATGTGTGTGAGCTGAAATTTCACTCTGTCATTCAGGCTAGTGTGCAGTGGCACATTTACAGTTCACCACAGCCTCGATCTCCTGGGCTTCCACCTCATCCTCTCTCGACTAACTGGGACTACAGGCAAGTCGCTACACTCAGCTAATTTTTTTTTTTTTTTTTTTTTTTTTTGGTAGAGATGAGGTCTAGCTATGTTGCTCAGGCTTGTCTTGAACTCCTAGGCTACAGGAGTACTTGGGGTGCCTTCATATACATGGAAAAAGAGACTGGGCTCAGTGGCTCAGCCTGTAATCCCAGCACTTTGGGAGGCCTACAGGAGTGCTGGGATTACAGGCATGAAGTGCTGCACCTGGCCTTATCTCTGGCTCTCTAACCCAAAAGTTTACATTCTGGCAAAACAGAGCATCTCCACTTTCATGCTTTTCATTTATTATTGTGAAACTGCCTTTCAAAAATAGATATGGTCATGAAAAGCTTGAGACAAAAGAAAACTAAGACTTTTTTGTTAAAGAAATGAGCTCTTCAAGAAATAAGCTCTTAGAGTCCATAATACTGAGTGATCTATCACAGAAACAAATAACTGAGTATCACATGTTCTCACTCATAAGTGGACCTTGAACAATTATCATAATACTGCAAGAAAAGGATTGGCAAACTGTAGTGGGGGAGGGGGGTTGGCAGTGAGAAACTGCCAGAGGAAGGGCAGGGGCACACCTCATCAACAAGGGTACCTGCATAATGAACAGTTGTATACCTAACCTTTAATTGTATCCCACATCTTTAAAATAAAAAGTTGAAAACAATAATGAAGAAAAGAAATAAGCTCTTTGATTCCCATAGAATCCTGGTAGGAGTTTTATATGGTTGGCAAAACTGTATGTACAGACATAGTTGTGGGTAACTACACAGAGTGCCCTTTGAAAACAGTTGACTCTTTTCTTATGTCCAATTATAAGAACTGGCTTGTAAGGAGAGGGCGTGCTTCTTCTTCTTCCTTTTTTTTTTTTTTTTTTTTTTTTGAGTTGGAGTCTCGCATTGTTGCCCAGGCTGATGTGCGGTGGCACACTCACGGCCACCCCAGTGTCAACCTGCTGGGCTCAGTCAATCCTTCCACCTCAGCCTTCCAAGTAGCCAGAACTACAGGCATATACTACCACACCCGCGTAATTTTTTGATTTATTGTAGAGAACAGGTCTCGCCAAATTACTTGGGCTGATCTCGAACCTGCAAGCTCAGGCAGTCCACATGCCTCAGCCTCCCAAAGTGCTGGGATTACAGACTGAGCCAGCGAGCCCAGCCTCTTTCTCCATGTATATGAAGGCACCCCAAGTATCTTTTCTAACTGGAAGTGAGGCAGGGAACCTTTCCCCCAAGCCTCATAAAGTGAAGGCCTTCCCAGGACAGAGTAGGGGGCCCCCTTGGTACAATAAGATAAAAGCCTTTCCAGAATAATGAAAGAGTTCTTCTTAGCACCATAAGATAAGGATTTTCTTAGACGATACATTTTAGAAAAGAATGTAGCCCCAATCTGTAGTGCACAAGTGTAACTCTGCTGTAACCGGGAGCTATGAAATATCCAATTAGCCAGTATGTTACTAATATATAAGCCTTATCGGGAGACAGAGAGGCTGAAATTGTATAAAAGGCAATGCCGCCCTGCGCTCAGCGCTCAGCCCTCAGTCTTTGGATGTGAATCTGCTAAGCCAGTGCCGGCACGAATAAACGCTGCTTCCTGGCAAAGTGGCCTCTCTGTAGATTCCTGCTACAGAAGAAAATTCAGCTCACCAGTATTTTCTCTTTAGAGATCACTTTATTTTTTAACCTGTAGCATTCAATATACCTACTCAAATGATATCGCATATGCATCTGCAATAAGGGAGATCGGAAAGCACAGATCTGAATCCCAGTTTTTCCATTTGCTAATTATGAAACTTGAAGCAATTAACTTACGCTTTCAGAGTATATATTTCTTAAGGCAGTGATACGGATTTTCCAGGGCAGCCTGGGCTTCAGAAGTGTCAGCTCAATGCATGGGACAGCCAAGCCCCAGAGAGGGTCAACTTTATGGGCTGGCAAGCCTAGCCCTGAGAGTGTTGCCGATTCAGTGGGCTGGCAAGCCTAGCTCAGAAGTGTTGGCTCTAATGGGCTGACAGGCCAAGCCCCTAGGAGTTTTGCTGCCGGCAGAAGTATCTCAGCTTCGGAATCTCGCCTCCTGCCAGCAGGTCTTCTGGTTCAGCCGCTGGCAAGCCAGACTCCAGGTGCACGGCTCTGATGATCCTCTGCAGCATTTCAAGTCTGGGTTCTTACCTCATGCCCAGGAAAAATGAGGGACAAATGAGAGACACAGACGGACACAGAAAGTGAGAAAGCAGGATTTATCTGAGAAAAGTTCCCAGAGCTGGAGGGGACCGAACAGCTTGCCTGTTTGCAGCTGAAACCTGGTACTTATATAGCTTAAGACTGTACTGATTGGTTAGTATTAGCTATGAGTTGATTGGTTGTTTTCCAATCTCTGCAGGAAGAAGTCGGTTAGTTTGTTACCCGGGAACTGCCCTGTCTGCCTAGATATTTTCCAGATATGCACTCTCAGTTTGTTACTTTGTTACCGGGGTATCATCCTGTCTGTCTGCCTTGTTGTTTTACAGACAGCTCCTCCCAGTTTGTTACTTTGTTACTGGGGGACCCACCTGTTGTTGAGTTGTTTACTAGCAGTCTTCTCTGTTTGCTACTTCGGACCTGCCTTGTCTGTCTGTCTAATTGTTTTCTAGCTACCTCTTCTCTCAGTAGCAATTATAATATTCCCTGCAGAACCTGAATTAACCGTCAAACTCAATGTATGCTTTATAACCTGGGCCAGTTAGGCTTATGAGTACAAACTTGAATTTTGGAAGAGAGTAGTATCTTTTGTCTTTAACTTGTTAATATCTGATACATATTTTATTTATCTGGAAATCACTCTCTGTTGCCCTCCCCTAACCCACATTGCCTTTATGTAAAGTATATTTTTACTTTTACTAAAATTAATATTTTTCTTTCCTTAATGGACTTTAACTTGGAAGCTAAAGGGCTTTTAAAACTTCCCCAAATCGTGCATAATTTTTATGTTCTTCTAGCTTCACTTCCAGAAGGAGCTGCTGAAAGTTTATGTGAGAGAAACAATATTTTAAATTTAGCTTGTCAGTGTTTAATGGATGTTACAAAGTGCAACTATAAAGTAATAAAATGATCTTGTTTTGCTTGCACACTGGCTCTAAATTTAATTCAAAAAAAGAACATTGAGGGCATTTGAGCAATTAAATAAGTACTGAAGTGTACAGGAGTCTTATGATGAGTACTTCATACAATGGGATATATTAGAGAGAGAGAGAGAGAGAGAGAGAGAGAGAGATGACCCTAGTTCTTAATGATAACAGAAAAAATTCACATTTGAATGACACTTTTAAAAATACTTTTATATATGTGTGTATTTAGGTATCACATATATATGCATACACACACACACACACACACACACACACACACACACACATATGGCTTCTCACAGCAATCCTGTATAGTTTATCACAGGTAAAATTTGAAAATAGAAATTCAAAGAGTCAGATTTCTCAAAATGTAGAGTTTATGGAGAAGCCAGAAACTGATCCCACACACTATTATTTCAACTCCCAGGCTATTTCTATTAAACATAATTTATAATGGCTTTGAGCACATGTTATTTCTAATTATAAATTTTTTACAGTTAGGAAACTATGGTTCAAATAAGCTAAACTATTTGCTTAAGTTACACATTTACTTCACAAGGAGTAGAAGCTGGATGGCACCTCAAATTTAATTACAGAACTTAATTTCTGTGAGATAGACAAAAAAGAATTTTTTTTGTAGTTCTAAAGAAAAATGCCATCATTTATATGACCACTCTCCAATAATTCAGGAGATTCATATTCAATATGGTCCCAGAATATTTAATTCCAAATACATATAAAATTGTCGACAAATTGGCTGCCATATTTGCTGTGGCTTCGCTTTAATTTTATGAACTGAATTGATATGGTCAAAAATCAAAATATGTTGGACATTAAAATTTCTGAAAACAAGCCTCCCAAAGAAAAAATACAGAAAGAAAAAAGGAAGGAAGGAAAGAAAGAAAGCCAGCACAAACCCTAAATTTAAAAACCTCTATTTTTCTCTAATGGAACTATATACATTATCATGGATTTATTACCATATCAAGACCTTTAAAAAGTCAGCAGCAAGCATAATTTACTGCTAAGGTTGTTGGTTATATGCAAATTAAAATCCAGGAGCATACACATAGGTTATTTCTTGAAGAATGCCCTGGGTTTTTTAATTTTAAAAAGTACACACAACTTAAAAGACCTATTTCTGACTCTTCTCATCTTTTCTTAATCACTTATATTTTTAACACTCAATACCTTTACTCACGAGCATTTTAGTTTTTAACTAAACAGAATAATTTTTAGTACAAGATAAACCCCATCTATATTTCTCATATCCAGTAACTATGTTTTATTGTCTCAGGAGTTCTTATGCCTTTGTGTACAACATGGGAAAATATATTCCAAAATGTACTAGTTTTAAAAAAAATGGAAAAGGGCCCACATTTCTTTTTCTTTTCTTGCCCAAACAGTGAATTTCTTACTTTGTCATGCAAACCACGGTGGACTAATAGCCCTTGTGCATACAATAATTAGGGCATCCATTTTTACCTCCAACATCCACTCAATCAGTAGAACAAGAAGCTGGATAAAATTAAAATTCAATTTAACATGCTACGTGGTATAGAACAAGGACTTGATTTGGAGTCAGAAGACAAGAATTCAAGTTGTGACTTTGTATCTTGCTTCCTGTGTATCTTAGCCTCCTTGCCTCTAACGAAGAGGCGTGACCAGTATCAATGGCCCCAGAAAGGATGGTTCAGGATGGCAGACTAGAGACATCAGACAAGTACTTTCTCCAGAAAGAAGAACCAAAATTATGAATAGTTAATCATATCTCAAAAAGGATATCTAAGAGAGAATGTTAGAATCCAACAGAGAAGTCATGGGAAACACCTGAGGCACAGAAGAAGGAAGTGAGTGGTCCCAAAGGGGCTTGGTGTTGCAGAGAAAGGGGAAATGAGAATATTACCTCATCATATGCTACAACAATCGAAATCACAGGAGAGTTCCCATTCCATGACACTAGTATGGGTGGTGATTTGGAGAATCTGCAAAGGCATTGCACCAAACAAGGACATTTCTCTGGGTCGCTTACTATATCATCCCGTGTCCCTCAAAGACCTAAGTGACTGTAGCAGGGCACCACTGTAAGAACACAGCCATTGCAGAATTACACCCTGCTCTGGGAACTACAGCCCCCTTATCTCCACATTCTGGGAGCTCCCACTGATATCCCCCAGTGTCCACTTAAACGGTTACAGCAGCATAATGGTGGCTGGCCAAGGGTGCTGCAGGGTCCCCAGTACTCTAACCCACAGGGAATAATGCTTCCTGGGGAAAGAGTGGTTCAGTGCAAAAACAAAACAAAACCTTCCCTAAAACAAAGAAAACCAAAGTATGTGATTTTCAGAGCCCAGCAGTGACACAACCTTTGTGATCAGTCTCACAAGCAGAGAGTAAGATCCCTCCCACCTGCAGACCAGTCTCTGGCCTCTGGCTCATGCATAGGGAACAGGACCACTTCTCCTTCTCTGTACACCCCCACTAAAAGTATAGCCAATGCCGTGGGTTCCAGAAGGCTGTCTGGATGGGGCAGTGAAGGTGACTGCACCTTGACTGGTGGCATGGCCTTCATGCCTGGGTTTCCCCCCCAAAAGGCAAGATCCCTCCCCATCTCCAAATGGTGCTGTGGCATGCCCGCTATTGTGAGTAGGTGAGCCTGAGAGCAGCATGGCTGGGGCCTTGGATGCCAAACCTACTCAGCAGCCCCAGCCAACACTAGTGTGCCCCACTTAGGATTCAAAGGTGTGTCCCACCATTGCTACTGTCATTGCCCATACTCAATCAGCTACCCAGGGACCCAAAAACCCACTCACCCACCTGGCCCACCACTGCCATTAATGGCATCCAAACAAGACACCCTGAAGCCAAAAATCAGCCCACCTGGTCCTGCTAACACTGGTGCCAATGTACTCTGCCCTGGGGTCCAATTACAGGCACACTCAGCCCACCCTTGGGGCCTGAAAAGTGGCCCCAGCTGGCATCCCACACCCCAGCAAAACTTCGCCATGGCCACCTCTCACTAATAACTGCGCCCTAAACCACCAAAGAAACCACAGATAAGACCGATGCCACATAGCAACCTGGATGGAATTAGAGTTTATAATTGAAAGGACTTCGGCGCCAGTAACGACTTCACACCCAGCCAGGACCAAGAGATTTATTAAAAGGGCAGTTACAGGAAGGAACTGTAACTGAGGAAGAGCAAGAGAGAGAGGGACTGCAGGGAGAGGGCTGTATTTATTAGCCTGACAGCGGCCAGAAGGGGCAGCGCTAGGTTTTATTAGAGGAGCAGCCTGGGAGCAGGGTGGGCAGATGCCGTGTTGTAGGCCCATTGGACATATAACAAAGCTAGCTACATTATGGAAAATGATTGGATGCGCGCTAGGGGAACCATGCGTGAAGAAGCCGGAACCTAGGGCCTTTGTTGTCTAGGGTAGCAGTGCCATCTTGGGGACGTCCTTCTGACTGTTCTCTGCGCCCTTCAATAATACTGAGTGATCTTTCACAGAAACAAAGATCTGAGTATCACATGTTCTCACTCATAAGTGGACCTTGAACAACTACTGTAATACTATAAGAAAAGGACTGACAGTGGTGGGAAACTATGGGGGGTGAGGGGGCAGGGAGTTGGAATTAAAGGTAGTCGATATCTGCCTGTGAAGGGAGGGTACATCTCATAACCAGGGTACCTTCACAATGAATATTTGTATACCTAACACTTAACGGTGCCCCACAATTTTAAAATAAATTTCAAAAAAAGACAAAAAAAGCTTTTTTCTAACGTCAAAAAAAAAAAAAACTGATGCCAAATAAATCATACAGAGACTACATTACTGCACACACCCAGAATAAAAGCCAAAGGACCTTTACCCAATTAACACTATTGATACAGCTTCAGGCAAAAGTCCTCCCCTATGAAAACAAAATAAAAAAACTGAGAAAGGCAACTGTTACACCAGATGCACAGATATCAACCTAAGTGTACAAGAAGCTCAAAAAAGTAAGAAAATAGGACAACTCTAAAGGAATGCAATCATTCCCCAGCAACACATCCCAGTCATAAAGAAATGTATTAAATCCCAGAAAAAGAATTCACAATTGTGATACTAAAGAAGCTCAGTGAGACACAAGAGAATATATAAACCAGAAACAACAATATGACAAAACAAAACCTCACATATCAATACTGACCACTTAGACATAGAATAGCTGAATAAATTTTTAAAACAACATGATCCACTGATATGCTGCTTACAAGACACTGACCTTATTGGTAAAGACCCATATAGATTGAAAGTAAAAAAATGGGAAAAGATATTCCACACAAACAGAAATCAAAAGCAAGGAGGAGTAGCTATATTAACATCACTTAAAATAGACTTTAGGTCAAGAATGCAAAAAAAAATACAAAGGAGGCGTATTATATATTGATAGAAGGATTAATCCAACGAAAGGATATAGCAATTCTAAGCACATATGCACCCTAAACTGAAATACCCAGATTTGTAAAGTAAATATTGCTAGATCTAAAGATAAAGATTGCAAAAAAATAGTAGTGAGGGACTTTGAAACCACACTCCCAGTATTAGGCAGATCATATAGACCAAAAATCAGCAAAGAAACATAACACTTAAAGTGGACTTTGGACCAAATGGACCTAACAGACATTTACAAAACATTTTATCCAACAATTGCAGAATGCATATTCTTCTCATCACATGGAACACTCTCCAAGACTGACTATATGTTAGTCATGAAACAAGTCTCAATAAATTTCAAAAAATCAAAATCATTTCAAGAATCTTCTCAGACCAAAATGGAATAAAACTAGAAATCAATACCAAGAAAAACTTTGGAGATTCTACAAATACATTTAAATTAAGCTACATGTTCCTAAATGACTACTGGGTCAATGAAGATATTAATATTGAAATAAAAAAATTTCCTGAAAAGAGTGAAAATGAAAACATAGTATGCCAAAATCTGAGTGACACACAAATGCAATGCTAAGGGGGAAATTTATAGCAATAAATACCTAAATCAAAAAAGCAGAAATAGTTCAAATAAACACTCTAACAATGCCTCAAGGAACTAGAAGAGCAAGAACAATCAAAATTCAAAATTAGCAGAAGAAAAAAAGATCAGAGCAGATCTAAACAAAATAGACACTAATACACACACACACACACACACACACACACACACACACACAAAGCATCAACAAAATGAAAAGGTGGTTCTTCAAAAGCATAAACAAATTTGTAAATCTCTGGCTAGACTAACCAAAAAAAGACCTATAAAAACAAAATCAGAAATGAAAAAGAAGACATTATAACTGACATCACAAAAATTCAAAACATCATCAGAGACTATTATGAACAACTATACACTAACAAACTGGAAAATCTATAAGAAATAGATAGATTTCTGGAAACATATAATCTACCAGGATTGAATCAGGAAGAAATAGAAAACCAGAATACATCAGTTACAAGTAGGAAAATTGAATTAGTAAGTGAAAATCTCCCAACAAGAACTGACCAGGACCAGATGGATTCACTACAAACTTCTACCAAATGTGTAATGAAAAACTAACCAATTCTCCTCAAATTGTCCCCCCAAAATTCAAGAGAATTCTCCATAACTCATTCTATGAGGGTCAGCATTACCCTGATACCAAAATCAGAAAAATATACAACCAAAAAGAAAACTATGGGCCAATATCCCAGATCAACATAGATGCAAAAATCCTCAACAAAATACTAGTATCCTAAATCCAACAACACATTTAAAGATAATACACCTTGACCAAGTGGAATTTATGCCAGGAATGCAAGTATATAAAAATAGACACATAGAACCATGGAAAAGAAAACCAAGAATAAATCCATATGTTTGTCAAGTGATCTTTGACAAAGCTACCAAGAACATACATTAGGAAAAGATCATCCTTTTCAATAAATGGTGCTGGGAAAACTGGATAACCATAAGCAGAAGAATAAAGCTGGATTTCTCCCTCTCTCCATATATTTAAAAAGGCAACTCAAAATAGATTAAAGTTTTAAACATGATACCTGAAACTATATAACTAAAAGAAGAAAACATAAGCTCTTCAGGACACAGATCTAGGCAAAGATTTTATAACTAAGACCTCAAAAGCACAGGCAACAAAACAAATATAGACAAATGAGACCTTACTAAACTAAAAAGCTTCTTACCACAAAAGAAACAAACAAACAAGAGTAAAGAGACAACATGTTGACTAGGAGAAAATATTTGCAAATAACTCATCTAACAGGGGACTAATATCCAGATATACAGTGAACTCAAACATCTCAACAGAAAAAAAATTTTTAAAAGAACAAAGGGACGTGAGTAAAATATACTTATCTAAAGAAGACATACAAATGGCCAATGGGTACATGAAAAATGCTCAATATCAGTAATCATCTACAAAATGCAAATCAAAACCATAATAATATATCATCTTACCCCAGTTATAATGGCTAGTACTAAAAAGACAAAAAATAACAGATGCTGATGAGGATGCAGAGAAAGGGAACTTATATATTGTTGATGGGAATACAAATTAGTACAACTACTATGTATAACAGTACGAAAAAATTTTTTTAACTAAAAATAGAGCTACCATAAGATTCATAAATCCCACTACTGAGTATGTATCAAAAAAAGTAAAGAAAAAGAAGCCAGTGCACAGGGTTCTCTGTACTGGTATGTTTATCACATCACTATTAAAAATAACAAAATATGAGCCAGGCTTGGTGGCTCAGCCTGTAATCCCAGAGCTTTGGGAGGCTGAAGTGAGTGGATTGCCTGAGCCCACGGGCTCAAGATCCGCCTGGGGAACTTGGCAAGACCTCATCTCTACAATAAATCAAAAATTAGGCGGGCATGGTAGCACATGCCTGTAGTTCCAGCTACTTGGAAGGCTGAGGCAGAAGGATCTCCGGAGGCAGAAGGATCATCCCAGCAGGTCGAGGCTGCGATGGCCGGGAGCGGCCACTGCACTCCAGTCTGGCGACAGAGTGAGACTCCAACTCAAAACAAAAAACAAAACAAAAAAAAATATGGACTCAACTTTAAGTGTCTATCAAGGGACAAATAAAGAGAATATAGTGCATATACAAAATGAAATAATATTGGTCCATAAAAAAGAATGAAATTATGTCATTTACCTGGACATCATTACGTTAAGTGAAATAAGCCAGACACAGAAAGCCAAATACTGCATGTTCTCACTCATATGTGGGAGCTAAAAAACTTGGTGGAAGCTAAAATATGTGATCTCATGGATCTAGAAAATAGAATAATAAACATCAAAGACTGGGGTAGGGGAGGAGGGAAAGGAAGATAAATTTGTTATGGGTACAACCAACCAGTTATATTAAAGAAATAAGCTTGAATACTTAATAGAAGTCTAGGGTTAACTATACATAGCAATAATATTGTACATATTTCAAGGTAACCAGAAGAGAGCACTTGAAATAATACGAACACATAAAAATAATAAACACTCAGGATAATGGATACCCCAAATACCCTGACTTTATTAATCATTCTATGCATGTAACAAATGAGAGAGGAGATAGTCAGAAACTGGTTAGGCAGACAGAGAGGGAGGGTCTCGAGGAGACTTAACATCTGTGGAAACGCCCCCTGTACCACCCCGTTATATAATTGTTGGCTGAAAATGTGGTTAAGAGCATCCTCTCAAACCAGAATGTACTGCTAAAAGGGACTTTTTTTTTTTTTTTTTGAGTTGGAGTCTCACTGTGTCGCCCAGACTGGAGTGCAGTGGCCGCTCCCGGCCACCGCAGCCTCGACCTGCTGGGCTCCGGCGATCCTTCTGCCTCAGCCTTCCGATTAGCCGGAATTACAGGTGCACGCTACCATGCCCGGCTAATATTTTGATTTTATTGTAGAGATGAGGTCTCGCCTGCCTAGGCGGGTCCCGAACCCGCGGGCTCAGGCAATCCACTCACCTCAGCCTCCCAAAGGCACGGGATTACAGGCTGAGCCACCGAGCCCGGCTAAAAGGGACTTTTTGCAGCTTAAATGCAGTTGGAGTAGCTTAACTAAATGTCCTAACTGGACCTTACCTTATTATAATATCATTAGCATACCATTTGCGTTGTGGTTCCCCTCCCCCCCAGTGGGCTTTTCTGTAGTACTTATGGGTAATATTCAAGGTGGAGTAACCTTGGTCAAGGACCCACAATAAAAATTAGGTCTCAGGAAGTAAGAGGTGGATGAGATGTAAATGAGAGAAATGACCCCAGAAAAGATAAGATAAAAATCTCAAACAAACTCCTAGCACTGATTATTCATTTCAAGCCCCCTCTCTTTTTCTGGAGAGTTTTGTTGCTTAATAAACTCCTTCTTTCACTCAACCTTTTGGTGTCCACACTCCTTAATTTTCTTTGTTGTGGGACAAGAACCTGAGGATGCTGGCTTAAGCTGACAGTGGAGCTCAAAACTCCTGCAGCACAAACACTCATATATACGCCACAAATATGTAAGCTATTATATATAAATAAAAGGGAAAAAAAATAACTGCATTGCTACCCCGTTTCTCCATTGCTTTTTCTACTAATATATTATATAAATAGAAAATACGAAATCTTAAAAATATATTTGACATGTTCTTTTAAAACCTACAGTAACACTTTTATCATAATAGAATACTAACAAGAGAAATAATGTGATTCACCAAGTAAATAAATAAATAAGGCCCCTTGTACTCTTATTGGGCTAAGACATCAGGGATTTTTTTTCATAAAACACAATTTTCCCACAGTAGAGAGGTTACGTGAGTACCATCAGGCATTAGATTCTCATAAGGAGCACACACCCTTGATCCCTCCCATGCCCAGTTTGCAATAGGGTTCATGCTTCTGTGAGAATGTAATGCCACTGATTTGACAGATGGAGGAATCTGCTTACTCTCAGCTCACCTCCTGCTGTGCAGCATGGTTTCTAACAGGCCACAGACTGGTACCTCTGCAGGGCGGTGTTGGGAACCCCTGGGCTAAGGAGTCTGTCCTCTTTGGTTGAGTACGATGTATCTCCCGCTGGTTGTTGAAACATGACCCACACCAGGATTTTCACTGCCTATTCTGCTCATTGCTAACTATATTTAAATTAAGTGGGCTTACAAGCACTGTGCCTGGTTGTAGATGTGTTTTTATTTTGGCTTTTCTTACCAAGCTATTTTTTTTCTTTATCTTTTAATTACATTAAGATTTGTGTGCCATTTGAAACATTGCTAATTTCAGATTTCTTTTAATATATTCTATTATAGCTTATTGTGTCAGACATTACATTCTATTAAACATAATTAAGAGTTGAAAGGTAACCTTTGAAAACTAAATAATATGTAATTGGGGGTTTTCCCCAGTAGAACATAGTGAAGCTGGGAGTGAAAATGATAGGATTTTTGTTATAATAAATAGGAAAATAATCTCAACACATCTTTATCAAGACAACCTCACAAATACAGGACGGAATCTATAAAATAATTCTTTTTCAAGGAAGAGAAAAATATGCGATGAAACAAAGAAGAGAATATCAATGGACAACCAAATAAGTAGTGAGTAGAAATTGAGACAACCTTGAGTAGATTCTACTGGACAAATACACTTGACTGATTCAAAATACAGGGTGATTTTGTCACAAATCTCAGTAGTAAGCAGTGAATATCTCTTCCTGTCCCTAAGAGACTTTCCTGCTTCCTGAAGGCAAGCACTTCTTTTCTGATTGAGGATATCAAATGGTCTTATAAAGATATTGTTACTACAAAGAAGATACATTTGAAGAGAGCCGTATAACCACATATAAGCTATTGTTCATGTACAAAAGCATGGGTAATAATCAAGGCATATTAGATATACAGATAATGACAAAGGCTTGAAGTAATTTTCCTGGGGCTTTGCCAAGTCTATGGGACAAGTTACTGATTCCCTTGCATGGACTTTAATTTTTGACTGTTTTCTTCTTCAGAGACTACTCTGTACCTAGCAAGTCAAGGATGAAAAGAAAAATTAATGACTGAATCAGATTATAAGTAATCTGGACAGGAGAAATGAGCAAAATAAATCTGCTTTTAATTTAGGCCTACAGACAAAATTCTGAGTCAAGTTCACAAATATGATTCAAAGACCTTAGGAATTTGTCATGAAGGTGATAGTTCCATAGGGCAAAGAACTCATGCATTCATAGAGTTCCCATCTTTGAAATCAGTCTTTTCTGAGAGTGCCAGAAGAATCTGACATCCTGACTCACATGAATTGAATCATCTGTCAAGTCAGGATCAAAATTAACTGATTCACTTACAGCAAAATTCGACTAGTATATTTATGAGTGAAAGTTTTTGTTGGTGAAGCAGTCATGTAGAAAACTCAGAAATACATGTAGGGAGTTATTTATCATTCATCTTTGAAACTTATAAGATAGATCTTTCCCTTTATTTTCTGCTGCTATGTAACTTTATAATTATGGAAACAATATCGAAAATTACTGACTTTTTTAAAAAAGAGAAGTACAGTACATTGATATAGACAAAACTACATGTTATAATAAAAAGCAAAATGGTTACTTCATATAATGGTCCCCAATTTAATAGAAGATACAGGCAAACCATATGATCTAGATAGGTACTTGTGAGCAGGTTGCCAAGGGAATGAAGAGTAGCTATGGGAATACCTAGTAGAAAAAAATAAGCGTGGGGGATAGAAGTTCCATTATTTGGGAATAGAAATAAAAGATTCAGTGATATAAACACCATGGGCACGACTTAGCCACTCTGACCAGGGTGACTTATCTTTGTGTCATGTAGACCTCACATTCTGTAGTTACTCTGAAAATGACCCCAAAGAAAAGCTCTGTATCAGTTCAGACAGAAGGTGTATCACCTTTTTTACTAAAACCAAGATAAACAAGTCAGATGTATAAAACAATTATTTTAAAATTTAGTTATTTGTTTCAACAAGTGGTGCTAGGAACATTTTATATTTACTCATATGCAAAAAAATTCTTGACCTAACCTTCACACCTTATGCTATAATTAACTAAATATAGACTTAAATGTATCATATATAAACTATGAATTTTTAAAAGTTAGTATATGTATATAAAAGAAAAACTTCAGAATGTAACTATAGGCAAAGCATTCTTAGTTTTGTTACCAAAAGCACAATCCATAAAAGGAAAAATGGATAATTTGGGCCTCACCGAGATTAAAAACTTTTGCTCTGTAAAAGTCCATGTGAAAATGATGAAAGGACAAGCTATAGACTTGGAGAAAATATTTGCAAGCCACATATCTGGCAAAAGAACTAGTATTTAAAATATATTTTAAAACTTTCAAAATTCCGTGTAAAAAAAAATCCAATTCGAAAGTTGGAAAAAGACACAGATAGATATTTCCTTAAAGAGAATATGCAGAAGGCAAATAAAAAACATCAAAAGATGTTTCATATAGTTAGCCATTAGAAAAATGTAAATTAAAATCACAGTAAGATATCTCTGTATACCAGCAGAACAGCTACAATTTAAAAATAGTGGCAACATCAAATAATATCAAGGATATAAAGAAATAGAGTCACTGACATATTGCTGATAAAAATGTAAAATGGTGTAGCAACTCAGAAAAAAAGTTTGTGTGATGGTTAATTTTAGGTGACGACTGGATTAAGGGTTACCCAGATAGCTGTAAAGTGTTATTTATGAGTGTGTCTGTGAGAATATTTCTAGGGGAGAATTGCATATGAATCTGTATACAGTGTGGGGAAGATCCACCCTCAATATGGGCAGGCCCCATCCAATCAGCTTGGGGCCCAGATAAAACAAAAAGGCAGAGGAAGGGAATTTGCTCTCTTTCTCCCAGATCTGGGACATCCTTCTGCACATCAGAAGTCCAGGTTTTCTGGCCTTTGAACTCTGAACTCTTGTCCCAGCACTCATCCCACCGGGTTCCCAGGTCTTCAGCTCAGACCAAGAATTAAGCTATCAGCTTTCCTGGTTCTGAGGCCTTTATACTTGGATTGAGTCATGCTGCTGGCTTCCCTGGTTCTCTAGTTTGCATAAGGCCTATCTTGGGACTTCTCAGCCTCCATAACCACGTGAGCTAAATAGCCAAATGAATCTCCTCTCGTATATGTTATCTCTATATACAGCCTATTGGTTGTCTCTCTGGAGAAACCTGACTGATACAGTTTTGCTGTTCCTTATACAAGTAAACATTCAGTTACCATATAACACAGAAAAAGGGAATTTATCTCATAAAACAACCTATATACAAATGTTCTCAGTAGCTTTCTCTGTAATAGTCAGAAACCATAAACAACCTAGATGTCCCTCAACAAGTGACTAGTTAAACTGTGGTACTTTCACACCATGGAATACTATACAGCAACAAAAAGGAGCAAATTGCTGAATTGCTGATAAACTCAACAACTTGAACGAATCTCCAAGAAAAAGGCCAGTTATAAAAGGTTATATGCTGTATGATTATATTTATATAACATTTTTTGAAAATGATAAAATTTTAGAAACGGAGAGATTAGTGGTTGCCAAGGGTTAGGAATGAAGGATGGTTTTTAAAAGCTTAACATGCAGGATTTTTGTGGGGTGGGAAATGTTCAGTGTCTTGACTGTGGTTGCAAATACATGAACCTACATACATAATAAAATTATATAGAATTAACAACACACACACACCCAGAAATGAGTACTAGTAAAACTGAGGAAATCTGAGTAGGATTGGTGGATTGTATCAATGCCAATATACTGTTAGTAATATACTATAATTTTGCAAAATGTTACTATTGGGAAAAAATGAGCCAAGTGCATGTGAGAATTCCCTATATTATCTCTTTAAACAGTATGTAAATCTATAATAACCTCAATAAATATTTTAATTGTAAAAATACAAAAGTGATTGAGAACGTGTGCACTAAACTCAGCTCATTGGAAACAAATCCTGGTTGTGCTAAGTGTGTTATCTTGACCTTCAATTTCTACATTGGTAAATAGTTTAGTAAAGATATTGCAAACCTCATAAAACTGTTGTTAGAGTTAAATAGCACAATTCGCATAAAGAGTTTAATGTAGTAGATGGTGCTTAGCAAGCAATAAATAAAAAGTTCTAATGATTATTTTGTCATTACAGTATTATTACTGTATAAAGTATCCTGGGAAGTGGAAAGATGCACACAACCCGATCTAAAAGCCAAATTTAAGGTCATAGCTGTTCATCATTTGATTGCAGAAGATCTCTTTTAGAGTGCAAAATTACTGAACATGAAGAGTCTTATTGGACAGTATTTATGCCTGCTGATTCACATAGTGTCTTTCTTCCCCCTGTGTTAGAATCAGCCTCTAGGGAGACATTTTTTAAAATGTTATAGCAAACAGCTTGTTGAAAACTAAATCAACACCCACCTCCAACCCAAGTCTCCTACAGTCACTAATTAGCCTTCACTTTATTTTTACTTTTTTGGAGGGAACGGGGATTAGAAAATGTAGTTTATTTAGAAAGTAAATTAGAGAGAGAGAAAGAAGAGATTCACCTCCTCAAGTTAGAGGAGGGGGGCAAAGCCAGGAAACATGGCAATAGCCATAGCTCAAAGAGCACATGGCCACACCAGAGTCTAGTAAGGCAATGGCCTATTTTTACTTTAGATGCAGTGTCTCATGTTGTCATCCAGGACAGAGTGCAGTGGCACAATCATAGATCACTGCACAAATGATCCTCCCACCTCAGCCCCGAGTAGCTAGGACTATAGGCACATGTCAACATGCCCTTTAACTCTTTTTGTATTTTCTAGAGACAAGGTGTTATTATGTTGCCTAGGCTGGTCTCAAACTCCTGGCCTCAAGCAATCCTCCTGCCTAGGAATCCCAAAGTGCTGGTACTACAGACATGAGCCACTGTGTCCAGCCAATTCTTTATTTTAAATGATCAATATGTCAGCCCTTCTGCTTCCCACAAATGCAGAATTTAATAAAGATAAGTAGTAACCCATTTTATATATTTCATAATATGTCTTGTATTACATGTTTCATATTATATCTTTCATAATCTATTTGTTTCATAATAAAATAATACATTTTTACTTCTACCAATGATTCATCACCTATTTTATTCACAATTTAATTTCAAAACAATTTTTTTTATTTTTTTAGAGTTGGAGTCTCACTGTCACCCAGACTGGAGTGCAGTGGCTGCTCCTGGCCACCACAACCTAGACCTGCTGGTCTCCGGTGAACCTTCCACCTTAACCTTCCAAGTAGCTGGAACTACAGGCGTGCACTACCACGCCCGGCTAATTTTTTTTCTTGATTTATTGTAGAGATGAGGTCTCACCAAGTTACCCAGGCGGGTCTCGAACCCGCAGGCTCAGGCAATTCACTTACCTTGGCCTCCCAAAGCGCGGGATTACAGGCTGAGCCACCGAGCCCGGCCTCAAAACAATATTCTATCAGTATATAGTTTTATAAGTTTTAAGGCTCATTTCATCTACTTGATTTTCTGGAAAGCATGATTTTTTTAAAGTTCTCAGCAAACTAAATTTTGCAAAAAACTCATTTCTTCTTCCTGATTTCATTTCTATGTCATCAATATCTCCAGAGATAATTGGATATGAAGAAATAATATTTAACATCTATGAAAAATAAAATATGAGGTTCAACTTACTTAAGTATTGTGTTTGGTAGTCAGTGAGGGAGTTCCATTTGCTCACTGCCCCCGCAAAATGATAAACAATACAATGTTACTGCTGTTCACCAATATTTAAAAACTGAAGATGTTAAGTGACAAAGCTATTGTCACCATTATGGTGACATCAAACACCAGCCAGATACTGCACCACACCAGCCTCCCCAGAGTATAGGCTGTGAAGGGCTTGGTTTCAAATCTGAGAAATATTTCCCATGGCCACACATCACATAATTATACTGATATCTTGTGAGGAAAAACGCAGAGAAAAATCTGAAAGATTAAGAATCTACTCAGAAAAGAAAAAATTATCTAAACAAAATGTTTCAAAATGAATGTTAAAATCAGATGAAAAAAATAAATCCCAATTGGAAACTTTAAGACAATTCCTTCTCTCGTCTCCACTCTCACTCATTTTATTTAGTCTCTAGATATAACAGTCACTTATAAAGTAGTCCTTGAGAAAGGAAATGGAGTTAAACCAACAAATGGCTGTATAGTACCTCCTATGAAAGACTAAATCAAGGGAATTATATTTTCTTTGCCATTTTTCCTCTGAAATTCAGTGTACAAAATTTGACCTAAATGCCAAAGGAAATGAAACATTTTTAACAATCCAATCTATAAAAATACAGAAACTATATAATTGCAATGGCAATGTACTGAAAGTTAAGCATTAAATGTGTTCTTATTTTTTAAATAAATTTTGTTTGCATTGCTTAAAAAAAATAAGGCCATAGGATTTCCCTAAAAACTACATACAAATTTTTAAATGAAGGGCTGTAACTAAGTAGTATAGGTAAAAGGAGAGACTCAAAGCAACAGGGAATTTTGTAGAAGAAAATAGACCTGGAAATAGTGTTGTGGACCAGTGCCCTTCAACCAGGCAGTGAAGGTCACAAGAATTAGCTATGGCGTCAGGCTGCTGGCACTCTTTTCTAAGCATTCCAGTGCTAATCATACAGTATCTTACACCCCTAGCATGCCTCAGGAACCACCAAGAGCCCCAGTCATCAATTTTCTTTCATTCTCACACTGTACTTTTGCTAATCTGATCCAATCCCCCTTCTTTCCCTCTGATTTAGTCTGTTAGGGATGCTATAACAATTACCATAGACTGGGTGACTTAAACAACAAATGTAATTCTCAGAGTTCTGAAGGTTGAGAAGGCCAAAGTCAGGGTACCAGGATGATAAATTTCTTGGTGAAGGCTCTCTTCCTGGTTTACAGACGGCCATCTTCTTTTATCTTCACAAGTTGGAGAGCAGGGAGAGAAAGCAACCTCTCTCATGACGCTTCTTATAAGGACAAAATTTTTATCATGAAGGCTTACCCTCAAGACTTAACTACCTCCCGAAGGCCCCATCTTTATGCTTTGAGGGTTAGGGTTTCAACACAAGAATTTTGAGGAGACATAAACATTCAACCCATGTTACTCTTCCAAGCACCAAGCTGACTGCTCCTTGAAGATAATAAATCATCTTGCAGGCCCCTCAAACTGAGGTGGAGGTTGTTGTTTTTCTAATTCAGATTCAAATGAATAGTTACTTATTTTTTAACTAAACTTTAAAGAGAAAAAAAACGATTATCAAAAGTTAATCTTTTGTATGATCTTTGTTGATATATGATCATTTAATCAAATTAAATGAAAAAGCTTGAGTATAACACAAAATTGAAAATTTCAGTTTCAAAAGAATTATTTTGACTTTAATAGATTTTTAAAAAATCTTTGGATAATGTCAGTTCGAAAATTATTACAATATTTGCTTTAACAGCTTAAAATTTCAAATGGACTAGTTGCCTTAAATACTTTGGAAAGCCTGTATTAAAATTAATTTGGACTGTTAGAGTTCAGGTGTCAACATTTTTCAAAGTATTGTCTACATGTTTACCTTGTTATTTACATTCTTTTTCTTTTTTCTGTGGGAGGAAGCGAAGGGAGGAGAGGAGACACTGATTTTTTTTTTTTTTTCCTGGAACTCAGATCTTACTGGGATCATTTTTTCCTCTTTTTGAAGTGTAACTTTTACATTTGTCTTAGTGAAGGGCTATCAGTAGTAAATAACATGCTCCTTAGGGTTTGGTGAATGTTCTTGAAACATGCAAATATTTACTTCCTATCAGCCTTTCACTAATAATTTTAATATTCACTAATGGCTCATTGTTAAATTGACTGTTTCATAAGAATTTTCAAAATAGTACTTTTCTAACTATTTCTTTTTTTCTATATTTATTAGGAAGCATTATTCTTTCATATATATACATGTACACAATACACATATATGATTATATATTTACACACAAATGTTTATATATATTTATATTTATTATATACAGGGGTGTCAAATCAATGTATATACATTTTAAGTATGATATTCACTCAAAAAATGGTGTTAATCAAATGAATGCTAGAGTCACCATGCGACAGGCAGGACAGTCAAAGAAAATGATGGAAACACAGTTGAGTGAATGTCATACTGCACATTGCTACCATAATTTAATTCAACTTTGAAAAGTAATATACAGATAACATATCTTAAAATGTGTATATATATCTTTGGCACACACACACACACACACACAAACACACACACAGAGTTTTTCTTTATCTGCTGGTGCAATCTAGTTTCCTGAAATGCCAGTTTTCAGTATAAAGAGTTGGAATAAAATACCTCAACTGAAAACAAAGGCGATAGTAAGCTCCAATACAGACAGTTTTTCTGTTTGTCATTAGTGTTTTCTTTCTCTGTTTTTTTAGTATCATTACTGGACTTCTTGATTTTTACATATCGAATTAAGATTTTCTCATCTACTAATAAAATAAGTTTGTAATGAGTCCAGAATTTATACTTCTTTGTCTTTCAAAAGAAAGAAAGACTATTAAAAGACAGCAAATGGTAAATCTATCTCGTCTGAACAAATCTTAGAGTTTGTGGATAAAGCCATCTTTCTTAGGTGTATGAACAAATAAGGAATTTATGTTCTGTGCAGTAGGCTTTTGGTAAAAACTATTCCATTTTTATTATTTTATTACATTGTCAAGAGTACTTGGAAATGTCTATAGTACTAGATATAGCTATACCAACTTTATGGGTAGATTTTAAGTAGTTTACTCTTCTGGAAGCAAATAGTATTCATAGGATAACAGAAACAGAACATTTATAAATCACATATACATTTATTAACAATGGTATGTTAGAGGAATTACATATAATAGTGTGCTGTAAATAATAAACATAATTAGAATTATCAACAGAATTATGGAACTTTTCATGTTTTCTCAAAAAGATTACACTCAGCCATTCTTATACTGTTACTGGTAAAAAAAAAAAAAAAGTCTCAAAGAAAACCACTACTCTCTGAAAGCTATAGTGTTACATAATGTCCAAATTCCTTCAGGTAAAATATTCCAACCTGTTTATTTAAAGAATTCATAACTAGAAAGAAATTGGCTCATTCAGGTCAAATCCAAGTTGATAACATAACTGGTAATTAAAGAAAAATATATTCCCTCCTCAGTCACACTGCGGAGAGAAACCCACCAGCTACAGTAAAGGAACATCATCCAAACAACTCCAAAATATCACCAAATGACCAGAGAATGCACTAGTATTTCTTTTTTTTTAATGAATAGTAAATGTAAAATCTTTATAGTAAAGTTTTCTGTACTGGGGTGAGCAATATATATACAGAAGGAAGTTGGCACCTATGAGAAAAACAATCCATTGCATATTTATTGGTTAAATGGTTATAGCCTTGTTTACTCAAGAGAATTATATTAATCTTGCTGCAAACTGTGGTTTGGTGAGATAGTTTCTCTCCTTAAGATCCCTTTTATTCTTTTTTAACTGTAGAGCATTTCACTTTTAATTATATTCATTTTTTCTTTGGTTTTTTATTACTAATATATTATGGATTTGTCTGACATACTATTAAGGCACAAGTTTTTTTCATTTCTTCTTTATGGGATTTAAGAATAGTGGTAGGACTATTAAAATGGTGGTGGGGTCATTTTCACATGCAGAAAAATGAAATTAGACCCTTATCTCACACATACAAAAGTCAATTCAAAATGAATTAAAGACTTGAAGGTAAGACCTGACCATGTAAAATATAGAAGAAATTATAGGGAGAAAACTCAATGATTTTTTGGATATGACCCAAAGAAGCAGGCAACAAAGGCAAAAATAAACTGGAATTGCACCAAACTGATAATTTTCTGCATAACAAGGAATGAGTTAACAGACAGACAAAATGGCAGAATATATTTGCAAGACATATCTGATAAGAGATTAATTACTGAGACATATAAGGAACTCAAACAGCTCAATAACAAAACAACAAATAATTCTATTAAAAACCAGGCAGAACCTGAACAGACAGTTTTCTAAAGAAGACATGCAAATGGTCAACAGATTCATGAGAAAAATGCTCAGGATCAATAATTATCAGGAGAATGAAAATTAAAACTAAAATGAGGTGTCATCTGTTAAAATGGCATTTATCAAAAAGATGAAAGATAAGTGCTGGCGAAGATGCAGAGAAAGGGAAATCTTTGTACACTGTTGGTGGGAATGTAATTTAATATAGCCACTATGGAAAACAGTATGGTAGTCCCTCAAAAAATTAAAAATATAACTACTACACGATCCAACAATTTCACTTCTTCTTATCTATCCAAAGAAAATAAAACGACTATTTCATGTGCTCCCATGTTCATTGCAGCATTATTCGCAACAATCTAGATATGGAATCAATTTAGGTGTCTATCTACAGATAAATGGAAGATAAACAGATAAAGAAAATGTGACATATACATACACACAGAAACTGTACCATTATTCAGCTATATTAAAAAAGAATTCCTGCCATTTTTGACAACATAGATAAACCCGAGGACATAACGCTAAGTGAAATAAACAAAGCACAGAAAGACAAATACTGCATGTGGAATCTAAAAAATCAAAATTCATAAAAGTAGAGTGGAATAGTAGTTGCCAGGGAGTGGGCTGGAGTGTGGAATAAAATGGGGAGATGTTGATCTAAGGGTACAATTTCAGTTGTGTGGGATGAATAAGTTCTGAAGATTGAATGTACAGCATGGTGACAATAGTTAGCACTACTGCATTATATACTTGAAATTGCTAAGAGAATAGATCTTATGTATTCTCACTCCCCCCAAAAAACTCCAAAATTTTAAACAAATCATTCTCATTTCACAATTATATTTTAGTTGTTCCAAGTATATAGACCACATTATTTGAATTATTAAAGTTTTCTAAAATACCAAAAACTCATATCTCAAAATAACTTGATTCACAGTTGAAAATAATTAAGTCAGTGTTTAATGAAAATTTCCTCATTTGAAAATTATCATTGTTTAGGAGAATAAAAATCAATTATGCCCAGAATACTGTATTTTTTTTTTTGTTTACTCTTACTTCAAGATTGCAAAACTTAAGCATCTTATAAAGAGATCACCAAAGGAATTCAGATGAGTTATAAAAAAAGAGATATGAAAATATTCCAAAAGTTGTATAAGCCTCAAGCGAAAAAGAGTGTTTCAGAGAAAAAAATTATTCCATTATTTTTACAATAAACCCTGAGTAAAGAGTGGTTTGTTCACTTATTCTTGGAGTTTAAGACAATTTATCAGCCATGAGATAATAGCATATGGAAGGTCCCAGAACTCTTTAGAAAACATGCAGATACATACATTTAAGATAGATGACTCATATGTAAATGGCTACAGTATAGTAGTTTCTCGGTATTCAGGGAATATTGATTTCAGGATCCTCCACATCTACCAAAATCTGTACATTCTCTCAAGTCCTGCAGTTAGCCCTGACAAACCTGTGTGTGTAAGAAGTTGGCCATTCATGTACAACAGATTTTGCATCCTGATAATACTGTATTTTCTATTCATTTTAGTTGTGGAGGCAGAAAGGAGTTAGGACAATGAAGATACGGAGCGCTAACAGCATTTGTTGAAAAACAATCTGCTTATAAGTTAACCTGTGCAGCTCAAACCCATATTAGTCAAGGGTCAACTATAGATTTAAAATGAGTACTGTCACAAGAATGGGAAACGGGGCAGCTCAGAGAAATAACCTAAAGTTCAACAGTGTGATCTAATTGAACAACCAGAAAAATAACATGGAAGGAAGACTTTATAGAGACTGTAGGAAAACTCCATTTAAATGCAAAAGAAATTATTTAATATATGGGAGAGAGAGAATTTCTGCTCTCTCTTTTTATTCTTCAAAAGGACATAAAGCAATACATTTCAGTTTTTCCAGTTTTCTACATATGAAAGAAGAGGTTTTGTTGCTTTGAAACACAGACATATTTTTTTTCTGTCTATGGTTTAAGTAGTCCATAGATAACTTTGTTGAAATCTTACGTGTCAGTAAGCAAAGCATCCCTGGCCAGAAATGGTTCTGAATACTCTTAGATATCCTCTTACCAAAAATCTTCATCTGGTTCCTGCTAAGACCAAAAAATGAAGGCTAAATGATGCTGTCTCACAGTATGCTGTACTCTTAAAGTAAACCTCAGAAATAAAGCAGTTATTTTCACTATGTATTTATTTTGATTTGGCAAAAGACAATTACTAAATTTTAATAACAGCCAGAAAACTAATTCTCTAAGTCTTTCATCTTCACTGTTCTTCAGTAATCATTGGATACCTAAAATTTAGAAAATAATAACTTTTGTAGAGATAGTATCTCGCCATGTTGTCTAAGCTGGTTTCAAACTCCTGGGCTCAAGCAAACCTTCCACCTCAGCCTTCCAAAGTGCTAGGATTACAGGTGTGAGTCACTGCATAGAAGATAATAATTTTTAATAGGAGTATATTCAAGGAAAATTACCTAAACAAACATAGTATTAATTCTTAATCTATAATTTTCAGTATACAAAAATTGTTTCCCATCTAACATTTGCAATGACACGATTGATTTTAAAACTAGAAATTTGGAGAAAAAAACATTTTTTCATGTAAGTTTAATCTAACTCACTATATCTCACCTACTACAGATGATTTTAGCATTTTCAATAATGCCTGAGTTTGGCTTCTTTGGGCAAAAATATGCCATGTGAAGTAAATAATTGACACATTTTGAAACACAGACATATTTTTTTTTTCTGTCTGATACTTTTAGGAAAAATATATGCAAGAATCAGCCAAAACACTCTCATATAAGCAAAAATATATTATGGTTATATTGTACCTTCAGACAATAGGTTTTATTTCTTTTAAAATTAGCCAGGAAAACTAATGCATTTTATACCCTAGGCAAAAATATATTAGATTACTTAAATATGGGCATATTGTTATCACTGAACAGAGGATGGGTAATCCCACACACATATTTGGTTTAGACATTGAGACTCATAACATCACACACACACACCAAGACAGTATGAAATTTTTATTACTCATATAATAAGGCTTTCTGGGGAGGAAGCAGCAGGTTTCCAAACCTGTCCAAAAATACAGAGATAGATGGAAAGAAGTCTGACTTGGAGTGCTATGATGGCTCAAAGGTGGAGTTGGATGTGGGTTTCTGCAAAAGTGGTTTGCTGGGTTTGAACTTCTTACTAACATCAAATAGAGGGCATCTGGGATTTCATATCAGCTTGTCCAGATGTGGGGCAAAAGATGAAGGGAGAGTGGTGATGCTTAAAAACATCAGCAGACAAACATAACAAATGAGGTTAGATTCATTATTACAATCTGCCTTTGATGTCTGATGGCTGAAATGTGCCATGTTTCATTTAATTTTATTTGAACTTGTCTAAGTAAACCATTATGGCACTCTATAAAGCCAGTGGGCTAAGGCCAGTAAAGCTGATGAAATTTCTGTTAAATGACTTGTTCAAAAGCCCAACATTGTATATTTTGGGAAATAAAATGAATACCTTGATCATGATCAATAATGCCTAGAACTCTTAAGGGTGTAAAGAGTGTCTTGGTGAGGACTTGATTTTAGCATGTTTAGAAACAGACATGTGTGACCTTGATTTATATTTCAGAGATCTGTAAGGCAAGACATTCTCAGAGTTCTTTTCCTAAAAGAAGAAATTTTGGATAAGAAATTCTTGCTAGCTGGGCTCAGTGGCTCAGCCTGTAATCCCGCACCTTGGAGGCTGAGGTGAGTGGATTGCCTGAGCCTGCAGGTTCGAGACCCTCCTGAGAAACTTGGCGAGCCCTCATCTCTACAATAAATCAAAAAATTAGCGGGGCGTGGTAGTGCGCGCCTGTAGTTCCAGCTACTTGGAAGACTGAGGCGGAAGGATCGCCGGAGCCCAGCAGGTCGAGGCTGCGGTGGCCCGGAGTGGCCACTGCATTCCAATCTGGCGACAGAGTGAGACTCCAACTCAAAAAAAAAAAAAAAAAGAAAGAAATTCTTGCTACCAAAACAAACAAAGCAGGAGGTATCACACTTCCAGTCTTCAAACTTTACTATAAGGCTACAGTAATCAAAATAGCCTGGTATTGGTACAAACGGCATATAGATCAATGGAACAGGATAGAGATTCCAGAAGCAAAACCTTAATTTCTCAATCAACTCATCTTTGACAAAGCCTCCACCAACAACCACTGGAGAAAGGAGAACATATTCAGTAAATGGTGCTGGGAATACTGGCTGACCACATGCAGAAGATTGAAACAGGACCCCTGCCTATCACCATGCACAAAAATCAACTTTAAATGGATCAAAGACCTAAATGTAAAACCTCAAACTATCAGAATCTTAGAAAACACAGGAGACACCCTTATGGAAATTAGAACTGGCAACCAATTCCTGATCAAAACCCTAAGTGCCCATACCTTAAGAAATATGATAGACAAGTGGGATCTCATCAATTAAACAAACTCTGATTAATACAGAGGCATATCTAGGTTACTACTGAAAATTCTCCTAATTGAAATTACTACAGATAAACAAGGAGAACTTGAAACTGCTTTGATAGCTTTTCAAAAATTAGCAAGGGGCAGAAGACAAATAATTTAGCTGACAATAAAATAATTTAAAATATAATACTATCTTTGTGTTTTATACTTATTTGAATTTCACAAATTTTACATAGTATAATATAAAATATTAATATAATTTTGGTTTATGCATGAGATTTGAAAAAAATAAAGTTCCCCCAAACAAAAAATTCATCATGAATTGCAGTTTCCAACTGGGTTTATGCTCTTGCCACAGGGTAGTGCCAATTGAACTAAAAAATAAAAACATCAATTATCCTTACCATTAATCTCAAAATTAATCTTAAATTATGCAAAAGTTCAAGTATGCAAGTTTTGTAGACTATAAACCCCATACAAAATGTGATTATTTTATATTATTAACTAATATTTAAACATGTGGACTTCACAGCAACTTGGGTGGATTTAGAGTCTATCATACTCAGTGATATATCACAGAAACAAAGAACAGAGTACTACATGTTCTCACTTATAAGCAAACCTTGAACAATTATCATAATACTATAAGAAAGGGATTGGAAGTACTAGTGGGAAAACTGCCAGGGGAGGAAGGAGCATACCTCATCAACAAGGGCACCTGCATAATGAACATTTGTATACCTAACCCTGAACTGTACTCCACATCTTTAAAATAAAATAAAATAAATTTAAAAAATTTTTTAAAAACCTTAAAAAAAGAAATTCTTGCTACCATCGGTCAGACTATCTACCTAGACAGATGATAGGCAATGACTCAGAAGTCTCTAAAACTGTGAAGATGGTGTCAATTGTTAGCCAGAGCATCCAGTACTAAGATGAGTGCATAAAAATCATCTAATTATCCTAAACTTTGGTACAATCCTTTATCAGGGACATCTCAGGTATGCGATGAAAAGTAGTAGCATTCCAGTGAGCTCCTTCATGCATGATGGGAGCTATGCCACTTGTAAAATGCACCAACTCCTCTTGCTTTTGAGGAATCTCGTATAACACCAGGGCATATGGCATGGGACTAAGGACAAAGGAGGTGGGATAAGTCTGTGGG
>NW_007249217.1:636509-639303 GCF_000164805.1 Carlito syrichta
GGGGGGGGGGGGGGGGTAAGCCAGGGAGTCTGGGATTTGCTTTATTCTGTAGGTAAAATTTCTGTTTGAGTGTAGAGGTTCAGTGGCCTTGATGAGTTTACAGGGTGCTGGTTCCATGATCTAAGGCATAATGAGCAACTGGGTATGTCACAGACTCAGAGCCCGAGAGAGCTGCTCTCAGGAAAGCCCAGTATGTAGCCAACAACTTCGACTCTAATGGTGTATAGCATTCAGCCAAGAAGGATAGTTTCTTGCACTGGAAGCTCAGGGATAACTTTGTCCATTGTGGTTGGTCCAGAGACTCTAGGACCACAAGAGGATGCTGCTAAAGTCTCTACAGTACAAGAGTCTCTGGAGGACACATTGCTTTACAATTTGGTCAGATTCTAGAGCCTTGTGTCAAAGGGAGCCTCATTCAAAGTTGGCCAGTTGCAAGAAGTGGGTTTATAAGTAAAATTTATAAATGAGGACTATGTTGCCTCTAGAACCCCCCAAACCTAAAAGATGTTGCCATTATTTTAATATTGTGGGTGTTGAGAGGACCAATATTTATTTTGTGACTGCATCAGAAATAAAGTGGCCTTTAACAGATCAAATACCCCCAAGAAATTTTACTGAAGTGGTGTGCCCTTGTACTGCCTGTGTGGCAATGGCCTATCCCTTCTGTCAACTCTTTTTTGAATGTTTATTGCCCTGATGAGTGTGCCAAATCACAGGTATTTTATGAAATGCATGAATAAGTCTAGGTTGTAAACTGTATTCCATGTGCCTCTCTCATTTCTCCATCAGTCTAGATCAAACATGTTCTCAAAGCAAAGCAAGGCCTTTTGAGTCAGAGAGCAAGTGGAAGTGCACATAGGCTCAAAACTGGGACATGCTGCTTCTGCCAATTCTGTGGGCCAAATTAAACAAAAAGACTAGCCCAGAGTCAGAGCAGGTGGAGACCACAAAGTGGCAGTGGGCTTGCCTATGGGGAGGGACTTTAATTGGGGCCATCAATGTAACCAAAATATTGTACAGGAAAACTATAGTTCCTGAGGCTGACCACTTAACCACAATAAATCTCAACATCTTCATTGCTACTACATCCAAAGAATTGTTTTGAAGGTAAAAAAAAAAAAATCTAATGGTTTTTGTATAATATCTGATGCACAGTGGCCCCCCAAAAAAGAATGATTCCCCTTTTTTCTTTATATCCAGAATAATGCTGTGCCTCTGATACAAAGATTCCAAGTATTTGCAGTTACAAGTATTCCTTCAGTGTTGTTTGTTTGTTTTGCTGTGTTGTGTTTTGTTTTGTTTTTTAGTAGAGATCTCACTCTGTCACCAAGACTGGAGTGCAGTGACACAATCATGGCTCACAACAGCTTAAACCTTCTGGGCTTAGTAATCCTTCTGCCTCAGCCTCCCAAGTAGCTGAGACTACAGGCATGTGCCACCATGCTCAACTAATTTTTTTATTTTTCATAGAGGCAAAGTTTGACTATGTTGCCCAGGCTTGTCTCGAACTCCGGGGTTTAAGCGATTCTCCAGTCTAAGCCTCTCAAAGTGCTGGGATTACATGCGTGAGCCACAATGCCCACCTTGCAGGGTTTTGAGTTTGCTTTGTTTTATTTTGATTTGATTTGTTTTGTTTTTAACTTAAATTAGCAATGAAGGTTAGTTGTAGTCAAATTATTAGAAACATGAATAGCAAACTAAGAGTTATGGATGACTTTTTCCCACTGTTTCTTCTAGAAGTCGCAATCTAGAGTACAAAACCATAAGGGTCACACACAGAAAATTGTATGAACTAAAGCTGAAGAGACAGACGATCTTGGAGATAGTTCGAGCAATGGTTTCCAGTTTTCCTTGGAACCCATCTGCCCCATACCTTCGTTTAGTTATGTGAGATATCCCCATATGCCTCAACAAATCCTCCTTTTCATCCAAGCAATATAAAGCTGGGTTTCTGATACAGCAACTAAACAAACTCTGATTAATACAGAGGCATATCTAGGTTACTATTGAAAGTTCTCCTAATTGAAATTACTACAGATAAACAAGGAGAACTTGAAACTGCTTTGATAGCTTTTCAAAAATTAGCAAAGGGCAGAAGACAAATAATTTAGCTGACAATAAAATAATTTAAAATATAATACTATCTTTGTGTTTTATACTTATTTGAATTTCACAAATTTTACATAGTATAATATAAAATATTAATATAATTTTGGTTTATGCATGAGATTTGAAAAAAATCAAGTTCCCCCAAACAAAAAATTCATCATGAATTGCAGTTTCCAACTGGGTTTATGCTCTTGCCACAGGGCAGTGCCAATTGAACCCAAAAATAAAAACATCAATTATCCTTACCATTAATCTCAAAATTAATTAATCTTAAATTATGCAAAAGTTCAAGTATGCAAGTTTTGTAGACTGTAAACTCCATACAAAATGTGATTATTTTATATTATTAACTAATATTTTGTCTGGTTGAGCAATGAAAATTATTTCATGTTTATTGGCTAAGAAACTTAAAGAAGCATTATAAAGAAAGGCAAACTACAATCAGATGCTGATTTTAAGAATCATCAGGTAGAAAGCTGGGCATTTGGCTCATGTCAATAATCCCAGCACTTTGGGAAGCAGAGAAGAGAGGATTGCCTGAGCCCATGGGTTCAAGACCAACCTAGGCAACTTGGCAAAATCTTGTCTCTACAACAAATTAAATATATATATATATATATATATATATATATATATATATATATATATATATATATATATATATATATATATATATATATACCCA
>NW_007249217.1:639323-654648 GCF_000164805.1 Carlito syrichta
ATATATATATATATCTCCAGGTATACTGGCATGTGTCTGTGGTTCCAGTTACTTGGAATGCTGAGGTGGAGTGAGCCCCTGAGACCAGCAGGTCGAGACTTCGGTGGCTGTGATTGTGCCACTGCACTCCGGTCTGGATGACAGAGTGAGATTCTGACTAAATAATAATAATAATAAAATTTAAAAACAAAAGTCATCAGATATAAAACATTTATAACTAACAAAAACGCTTCTTTTTTGACTTTGTCTAGATTTTTTGCTGTCTATGAAAATAAGTTTAGTTTAAATTATTTTTGTATTTACAGTGTGAAAGATGTACCAGCATCTAGTGAATATCATAATGGCTTAAATAGCTGATAATAGCAAATACTGTAAGACAATGAAACTGGCTCAAATATACAAAATGTAATGATAAGCAATACAAATAACTAAAACATATTGAATGTCTGAAGATTGTGTTCTGTATCTAGGAGCTCACATGAGCCTCAAAACAATAAATATTATAATAATTATTTCAAAATGAAGAAATGGAAACGTAAAAGTCCTAAATAATGAGACCAATATCATATAGCTGGTAAGTAGCCCATATTTGACTGGGTAGTCTTGTTCTAAGGGATGTGTACTCTGAACCACTATTCTTTTCTGTCTCCCAATATGTAACTACTAGCCAGAAATTTTAGAAATTTCAGTACACTGATGGTCCTGAGAGCAAGAATACACTTCTTCTTATCATTCTGTGAACTGGTTAGAGAAATGGGGATGGATTGATAAGGAGGATTGAAAACAGCAATGGAACAATTTGAGTTACACAAAAGCAAAAATCCAAAAACTCACTATATTATAAATGACAATAAAACCACAGATTAGTTGCTATGGGATCTTGACTTTCAAACTTAACATTGGGTAAAGGTGATGGGTAATGCCTTCTAATAAAAAGAACAATTCCTACAAAAAGGCATTTACTATCAAGAAACTACTAAAAAGCAGATAGATGATAGATGTTATAAAAGCAGGAACAAACCAAAAATATCAAGAGGATAAATAGATAGTGGAATGAAACATATTCAGTGCTGTGCTCTTCATTAGGGAATTTTATGTCTGCATTTTACTTACCATGCAAGTGAATATTTGAGGCACATGGAAGCTTCAGTAGTCAGAGAGTCCTAAAGTCTGCTTGAAATGGTATTTAAGAGGAAGCAAACAGACTACAAGTATCTTGATGGAAAGACAATGTCTTCAGTAGCAAAGGAGCAAATAAAATGTAAAAATGAGAGATAATGTGACAATACCAGTAGCTAAAATAATTGAGCAAAATGAAATGACACTCAAAAAATGAACTAGAATGAGCACTTAACTTGAAAAGTAAAATAAGTAATAGTAAGTCTAGGACAACATACTGTTTAGTTATTTATTTACTTATTGAGTCAGAGTCTCACTCTGTTGCCCAGGCTGCAGTGCAGTGGCATGTTCACAGTCACCACAGCCTCAACCTGCTGATTCAAGTGATCCTTCCTCCTCAGCCTTCCAAGTAGCTGAACCACAGGCATGCACCACCATACCCAGCTAACTTTTTAATTTGTTGTAGAGACAAGGTATTGCCAAGCTGCCTAGGCTGGTCTCAAACCCCTGGGATCAGGTAATCCTCTCGCCTCCACCTCCCAAAGTGCTGGAATTACAGGTGTGAGCCACTGTGCCCGACTCGGACAACATATTTTAAAAAATAGTTGTGGGATATTGCCACAGGGTAAATCAAAAAACAATCCTAGACACTCAAACATCCACTTTCTAACATATGTGACTTGCAAGAGAAATAACAGCAAAGTATTTTTTCTTTAATCAATTCACAAATTTGTTGAGTCACTTTTATGCAATGTTGTCCTATATAAAAATGCTTAAAATTTTGAAAGCATGTATCTTTTTAAGATTACTGTTCTTGAGCAAAGACATCAGTGAGGTGACAGAGTTATACAGCCTTACTTCCCCACACATAAAATTCCCACTAGCAACTATCCACAGACAAGAATACCATCCTGAATATTCCAGAATCTGAGGGTGGACCTGAAACACCCTCCACATCCTTGGATCACAGAATCAAGAACAGCCATAGTCAAACACTAAGAGGAACGGTTCTTTTTGACCACACTATCTCTCCCTCAAACTAGCTCAGTGCCACACAGAGAAGTTTCCCAGGCCCACAATTTCTACAGTAGGAATAGTGAGTTGAAGGCAAACATTTAGCCATCCCACCATTCTGGGACCTTACACAGAAGGCTAATTTTTATATTATCCCATGGGAAACATTGGAAGCCTTAGCAAGGATAGACCAGAGGAGGTCAGTTAGAAACAAAAAACAGGAATGGAATTCACTGGGACTATTGCATAGATCATGGTGATTGCTCGATATTCTGGCCAATGGAGTCACCACATCAGAAAAACTGTACAATAGCACCACACTGCAGGAAATGTGGCCGACAAATCTTTCAAGCCTGAATCCATAGCCAGCTTCCCTACACAGCCTAAGTGCTCTTGTCAGTATTTCCTTAGGCCCTGTTTTGGAGAAGCCAAGGGTAAGCAGGAGTTCCATTCAGCCAAAAAGCCCACCTGAGCACCCCACCCAGGCAGAGCAACACCTATCTTGTGGATTACAGATAAGTAAAGGGATAGACAGGAGTGACCCAGGAAATAAGTACTGGCTCTACTCAGCCAAAAGCCCATCCAATAACCTTGCCCAGGCAAAAGAGTCAGAAGGCTTGACCTTGAAAGTGAAGAAGCTGGCTTCACTCAATCATAAAGCACTCCCAACAATAACACAGGCAAAAAGATTTCCACCTCTTCACATCTCAGAAAGCATAGAGGCAGGACCAACTTGAACTGAGAAGTCAAGAACTGGCTCCACATAGCCAAAGAGTCTGCCCAATGACCCTACTCAGGCAGGGCTACTCTCATATCCACAGGTTTTAATCCTCAATTATGCATTTCTAAGGAGCATAGCCTCTGGCTTCCGCTGCTCTGAGTAGCAATTTTCCCTAGTCTCAGAGTTCAGTCGGAAGCCCCACCCAACTGCAGATCCCAAATAGCAGAATTTTAGAGGGAATACATCTTGCAATTAACCTGACTAGAAGCCACTGAAGTAACCAGTCAACAGCTCTTCCTGAGAGCAGAGCCCAGCCAGCAGTCTCACCAAACATCAGAGCAAAAGCAGCAACTTAACCAACTAGAGAATTCAATACAAGCTCTATCTGCCAAGGGTTGTCACCAGTGAGTCCTTTGTGAATCATATGCTGGACTAATTAGTGAAAGCCTATCCCTGCCAAATAACTTCTGTAAAGACCAGAAGAGGGAACACAAGAATAAAAGGATTACAAACATTAGGGAGTCCTGCCACCTCTAAAATAAACTGATAACATCTAAATAATGAATCCCAAAGAAAAGAGTATCTATAAATGACTGACCAAAAAATTCAGATTAATACCCATAAAGTGGTTCAGTGAGCTATAAGAATATGCAGATTAAAAATTTAGAAAACAGCTGGGCTTGGTGGCTCAGCCTGTAATCCCACGCCTTTGGGAAGCTGAGGTGAATGGATTGCCTGAGCCCGAGGGTTCGAGACCCACCTGGGCAACTTGGCGAGACCTCATCTCTACAATAAATCAAAAAATCAGCTGGGCGTAGTAGTGCATGCCTGTAATTCCAGCTACTCAGAAGGCTGAGGCGGAAGGATCGCCGGAGCCCAGCAGATGAGGCTGTGGTGGCCGGGAGCGGCCAATGCACTCCAGTCTGGGCGACAGAGTGAGACTCCAACTCAAAAAAAAAAAAAATTTAGAAAAAATATCTTTAAAAAGCAAGACATTTGGCAAAGAAATACAAACAATAATAACAAACAAGATACATATCATAGAGGTGAAGAATACAATGAGTGAAATGAAGAATTTAATAGAAATCTTCATCAGCAGACTCAACCAAGCAGCAGAAAGAATTAGCAAGCTGGACGACAGAACATTTGAAATTATCCAGTCAGTGGAACAAAAAGACAAAAGAATTAAAAAGAAAAAAGAAAGCTTATGGGAATTAAGGGACACAGTCAAGAGACCTAACTTTTGCATAATAGGAATTCAAGAGGATGAAAGAAGGGGAAAAAGATACAAAAATGTATTTAAAGAAATAATGACTGATAAGTTTCTAGTCTGGGAATAGACACCAATGCCAAGTAGAGAAAATGTGGACCTGTCCAATCAAATTTAACACAAAGAATACACCAAAACATGCAATAACCAAGTAATTAAAAATCAAGGACAAAGAGAAAATTCTGAGAAAAAAGAAAAATATCCCATTAAAAATGTATCAATATGACTCTCAACAGGTTCCTCAACAGAATTTGCAATCCAGGAGAAAGTGTTATGATATATTCAAAGTGCTAAAAGAAAACTGTTACCAAGCATACTTTTTCCAGCAAAGCTGTCTATCAAAAATGAGAAAGAGCCAGTTGTGGTGGTTCATGCTTGTAATCCCAGAACTTTGGGAGGTGAAGGTAAGAGGACTGCCTGAGTCTGAGGGTTCAAGACCAGCCTGGGAAATTTGGTGAGACCTAATTTCTACAATAAATACAAAAATTAGCTGGGTGTGGTGGCACACACCTGTAGTTCCAGCTACTGGGAAGGCTGAGGCAGAAGAATTGCCTGAGTCTAGTGGGTTGAGGCTGCCATGGCCATGACTGTGCCACTGCACTCTAGTCTGGGCAACAGAGTGAGACTCTGATTCACAAAAAAAAAAAAAAAGGAAAAAATAGAGAAAGAGGGAGAAATAAAATTTATCTTAGATTAACAAAACTAAGGGAGTCCATCATCATTAAACCTGCCTTACAGCAACTGCTAAAGGGAATTATTTAAACTGAAACAAAAAATTTATTAATTAACAAATGAGACATGAAAACCCAAAATTCAATAGTGTAAATAAAAGAAAGCTATACCATTTTCAGAATACTCTAGGGCTATAATAATATTGTGTAAGGCAATTTTGTCCCCAGTATAAGAATTAAAAGATAAAGCTATCAGTGATAACAATAGCTGAAATAAATTGTCAAGGGATACATATTCTAAATAATGCAAATTCTGACATCAAAAAATATTAAATATGAAAGGGAGGTAAAAATGTAGAGTTGTTGAATGCAAACAAAGTTAAGTTATTATGAACTAGAAATAAGATGCTGTATATATAAGATGTTCTATGTAAACATTATTGTAACCACAATGCAAAAATCTTTAGTAGACACGCCAAACAAAATTAAAAAGAATTATAAGCATACCACTAAAGAAAATCATCAAACCACAGAGAAAGACAACAGAGGAAGAGAAAACAAGTATCCTCAAAATAACCAGAAAACAATTTATAAAATGACAGCAGTAAGTCTTTATCTATCAAAAATTACATTGTATGTGCATAAATTGCACCCTATAATAAAATGATGCACAGTGATTGTATGGATAAAACAATGATACCCAACTATATGCTGCTTAAAACAGAGTCATCTCACCCTTAGAGACACACACAGAGTAAAAGTTAAGGATGAAAAATATATTCCATGCAAATGGAAACCAAAAGAAAGAAGGGGTAGCTATACTTATATCAGAAAAAGTAGACATTAAGTCAAAAACTCTAAAAGGAGAAAAAGAAGGATATTATATAATGATAAAAGGGTCAGTTCATCAAAAGGATATAATAATTTTAAGGACATATGCATCCTACATCAAAGCACCTATATATAAAATAAAAATTAAAGGATCTGGAGGGAGAGACAGACTGCAATACAATAATGGGAGGGAACTTTAAAATCAATACCCCATTTTCAACATGGTCAAAAAATTAATGAGAAAACCTTGAACTTGAACAACACTTAAGATTAAATGGACCCTGAGGCGGAAGGATCACCGGAGCCCAGCAGGTCGAGGCTGCGGTGGCTGGGAGTGGGCCACTGCACTCCAGCCTGGGCGACAGAATGAGACTCCAACTCAAAAAAAGATTAAATGAACCTAACAGATATTGAGAGAATATTTTATTCAGCAGCAACAGAATGTTTGTTTTTCTCAAGTGCCTATGGAACATTCTCCAAGATAGATCATGTTATGGTATAAAACAAGGCTCAGCAAATTTTAGAAGACTGAAATAATATCAAGTACCTTTTTCAACCACAATGGTAGAAAATTAAAAGTTTGCAATAGGAAGAATTTCAGAAATTTGAAAATACATGTAAATTAAACAGCATGCTCTTGAGACAAATAAAAAGGAAAATACAACATACCAAAATATATGGAATACAGCAAAAACAGCTATAAGAGGAAAGTTTATAGCAATAAATGTCTACATCAAAAAAGGTGAAGGATCTCAAACAACCTAATATTACACCTCAAAGAACTAGAAAAATAATAACAAACAAAACCCAAAATTCTCAGAAGAAAAAAAATAACAAAGACGAGACCCTTAAATAAATGAATTAAAGACTAGAAAAACAGCACAAAGGATTAGTGAAAATAGGAGTTATTTTAAATATAAACAAAATTGACAAAACTTCAGCTAGATTACTAAGAAAAGAAGATATTAAACTCAAATAAAATCAGAAACAAAAGAGACATTATAACTGATACCACAGAAATACAAAGAATCATGCAACACTACTAGAATTATATGCCAACATATCAGATCATCTAGAAGAAATAAATTCCTAGAATATTATAACCTACCAAGACTGAATTATGAAGAAATAGAAAATCTGAACATACCGATAATGAGTAAGAAGATTGAATCAATTATTCAAAAATCTCTCATCCAAGAAAAGCCTAGGACCTCATGGCTTTTCGGGTGAATTCTACCAAACATATAAAGAAGAACTAATACTAATCTTCAAACTGTTCCAAAAATTGCAGAGCAGTAGCACTTCCAAACTCTTTTTATAAGACCAGAATTACCCTTGCCAGACAAGGACATTACAAGAAAAGAAATTACAGGCCAATACCCTTGCTAAACATATATGCAAAAGTCTTTATCAAAATACTAGCAAATTTAATTTAACAACATATTAAAAGTATCATTCACTGTGACCAAGTAGGATTTATCCCTGGGATGCAAGGATTATTTAATTTCCACAAATCAAAATTGTGATACAACACATTAGCAGAATGAAAGATTAAAACCATATGATCGTCCCATTAAATACAGAAAAATATTTGATAAAAATTCTCACCATATTAGGTAAAGAAATTTACTGCAACACAATAAAGGTTATTTATGAAAGACAGCTAGCATTTATACTCAATAGTAAAAAATTGAAAGTTTTTCTCTAAGATTTGGAACAAGACAAGGATACCACTTCTATTCAATATAGTATTAGACATTCTTTCCAGAACCAAGAAAAAGAAATTAATGACATTGAAACAGAAAAGGAAGGAGTTAAATTTTCACTATTTGCTGACTACATTAACTATACAAAATGATAGACTCCACCAAAAAACTTAGAACTAATAATGAATAAAGTTGCGGGATGCAAAAGCAACGTGCAAAAATCAGTATTGTTTCCACACACTATCACTGAACTATCTTACACACAAAAAAATCAAGAGAACAATCTTGTTATAATATCTATAATAATAATAAAATACTTAGAAGTAAATTTAACCAAGGAGGTGAGAGACCTGCACACTGAAAATTAAAAAACATTGATGAAAGAAATTGAAGAAGACATAAATAATGGAAACATATCCCATGTTCATGTATTGAAAGAATTAACATTGTTAAAATATTCATGCTACACAAAGTGATCTACAGATCAAGGCAATCCTTATCAAAATTCCGGTGCCAGTTTTCATAGAAATAGAAAAAAAATCTTATAATTCATACGGAACTACAGAAAAACCCCAAATAACCTAAAAAATCATGAGCAAAAAAACAAAACCGGAGGTGTCACACTACCTAGTTCAAAAGCTGTAATTAAAACAGCATAGTATTAACAAAAATACACACACACGCGCACACACATGTACCAAATGAATACTATAGAGAGCCGAGAAATGAACCCACACAGTTACAGACAACCAATTTTTGACAAAGGTGTCAAGAATACTCAATGGAAAAAGAACAATCTTTTTTTTTTTTGGTTGGAGTCTCACTCTGTCACCCAGTCTGAAGTGCAGTGTCACACTCCCAGCCACCCTAGGTTGACCTACTGGGCTCTGATGATCCTTCCAGCTCAGCCTTCCAAGTAGCTGAAATTACAGGCGCAGGCTACCACGCTTGGCTAATTTTTTTAATTTTATTTTTTGTGGAGACGAGGTCTCCCAAGTTGCCATGACTGGTCTCAAACCCTCAGGCTCAGGCAATCCACTCACCTCGGCCTCCCAAAGTGCTGGGATTACGGGTTAAGCCACTGAGCCCAGTCGAGTCTGGCTAGAATAGTCTTTTTAATAAATTGTTTTGGTAAAACTGAATTTCCATATGCAGAATAATGAAATTAAACCCTTATCTCACATCACATAAAAAACCATCTCAATATAAATTAAATACTTAAATATGTAAGACCAGAAACTCTAAAACTACTAGGAAAAAAAATAATGGAACACTACATAACATCGGTCTGGGCAATGATTTTTTTTTTTAATTTAAACCCCAAATTGCAAGCAAAAATAGACAAATGAGACGGCATCAAACCAAAAAGCTTTTGCACTGCAATGGAAACACTTAGCATGCAGAAGTAGTCTGCAGATTGGAAGAAAATATTTGCAAGCCATACATCCAATAAAGGGTTAATATCCACAATATTTAAAAAACTCAGCCAGGTTCGGTGGCTCAGCCTGTAATCCCGTGCCTTTGGGAGGCTGAGGTGAGTGAATTGCCTGAGCCTGCAGATTCGAGACCTCATCTACAATAAATCAAAAAGTCAGCCGGGCATGGTAGTGCATGCCTGTAATTCATGCAGTTCTGCAATTCTGGCTACTCAGAAGGCTGACCCGCCGGAGCCCAGCAGGTCGAGGCTGCAGTGGCAGGGAGCGGCCACTGCAATCCAGTCTGGGTGACAGAGTGAGACTCCAACTCAAAAAAAAAAAAAAGAAACTCAAATCACACAATAGTAAGAAAGCAAAAATTTCAATTTAAAAAATGGACAAGGGACCTGAATAGATATTTCTCAAAAGAAGACATGCAAGTGACCAAGAAACATATGAAAAAATGCTCAACATTGCTAATCAATAGGAAAATGCAAATAAAAATAGCAATGAGATATTATCTCACACCTCTTAGAATAGCTCTCATCAAAAAACAGAAGATTAAAAAGTGTTGATGAGGATGTGGAAAAAAGGTAACCCCCTTCTACAATATTGGTAGGAATGTAAATGAGCACAGCCATTATTAAAAACTATACGGTGGCTCTTCTTTACAAATCTAAAAATTAAATTATCATATATACCAACAATTCCAATTCTAGGTATTTATCCAAAAGATTTGAAATCAATGTGTCTAAAAATGTCTGCACCCTTATGCTTATTGCAGCATTATGCACAGTAGCCAAGTTATGAAATCAAATTAAGTATCTATCAGCAGATGAATGGATAAAGACAATGTATTACATATACACAATGGAATATAATTTATCCTTCAAAAAGAAGGAAATCCTTTTCTGTCATTTGCAGATAACACAGATGAAATTTTAAAAACATTATGCTAAGTGAAATAAGTCAGGCAAAGAAAGACAAATGCCACATCTTCTCACTTATATGTGAAGTGAAAATTAATTGCACTTAGAGAAACAGAAATAAGAATAGTGGTTACAGAGACTGTGGGATGGAAGGAGTGGGGAGATGGTAAACAAAGTTCATGAAGTCTCAAACAGAAGAAAAATCTTTGTTAGTTCTATTGCATAGCATGATGAATACAGTTAATAATAGAGTATTGCGCAACTCAAAATTGCCAAGAGAATAAATTTTAAATATTCTAATAATAAAAAGATGTGAAGTATTTGAGGTGGTAGATATATTAACTAGCTTTATTTAATTTTTCTGCATTTGGCTCATGGTTCTAGTGGCTAGAAAGGTCAAGAACTTAGCAAAAGTGTCTGTCAAGGGCTTCTGTGTTGTGTTATACCATGATGAAAGGGCAAGAGAGCATGTGAGATAGACAGAAAAGAGGGCTGCACTCCCTCAATAACCAACCTGCTCCCATGACAATGGCATCCAGCCTTTCATTAGAGAATCCTTATGATCTAATCGCCTCTTAAAGGTCCTCCTTCTTAATACCATCACAATTGCAATCAATCTGAATTTTGAAGGGGACATTTAAATTATAGCATTGTACAGCAAGATGTCAATGGGGCAGCTTGGTCTGTGAGACCCACCATGAAAGAGAACACACATAAAGACTACAGCTGTCTCCCACAGGCTGCAGCTCCCATCGTAGGCAGCCTGCTCTTCACAGAAAGCTCAGCCACCATCACCGCTCAAATATCACAGTTGTCTGGGCCACTGCCACAGCCGCGGATGCTGGTGGCCATCACCCCGCCCATGCCTGAGGCAACCCTTGACTTCAGACTGTGAAGCCCAGCAAGCACCATCTACTGAGATCACCGCCACAGGGGCTGTCGCTGCCACTGCCACCACCATGCCATGCCACGCCTCTCGCCTGGAGTCAAGTTCATGGAGTTCCTTTGTGTATGGGAGGTGGCTGCTGCCACCCCAGCTACCAGATACCGTCGCCCACTCCCTCCCTTCCTGGTCGCAGACTTGCAGTCTTCAGCAGCTGCAGATCAAGGTCAGCTGGAGCAGTGAGATATCACCACCTGCTGGGGATCCAAGGTAACAACATCAAAAGGGGAATGACAGAAGCTTTCCCCCTTGAATAGACAAGGCAAGACCTGAGTAATAGACTGGGAAGGGAACCCAGATCTGAACTGTCCTTTACAGCAGGTCAGGAGCAACTGACCCTAACTGTGAACAAATCTACCAACCTGCAAAAATAGCTAGAAATCAGAGCTGAAAGGACATTGGACTTGAAGGAAGTCTCAGAGTGGGCTTGATTGGTTCTGTTTACTGACTTTAATATATTCCTTTTCTTTTCTTTTTTTTAAAATTATTTCTCTGTAAACCCCATCTTTGTATAGAGGAATAGCACTCCAATAAGGAGGTTGGTTAGCTTGTATTTTAGCATCATTGCATATTTTAGTTTTTTCTTATGGTTGTTGGTTAGTATGTAGTCGTGGTTACTGTTTTACTTTTTATTTATTTCAGTCTTTGTGTCTCTTTTCACTTGTTAGTCAGTATGCTTATCTGTTTTCCCTCTTACGGCTCTCTCTCTCTCACCCCCCTCTACCCCCCACTGCCTGCTACATTCTCTACCCTCTGTTAACCTCATATTGTTTTCAGGGAGTAAACCTACAACCCCACTGCATGGACAGATTCCAAGGTGGTGGGAAGTGGATTTCAGATTATCCACACACCTGTTGGCAGATATGGGGATCTGCAGATAGATTTTGAATCACAGTTCCCCCCCCAATTAAATCTCAAAACTGCAAAAAGGACCACCCCCAATCTATAATCCAACTCCAGAATTGAACAAAGCAAGATGAAATACATAAGGAAGAATAGGAGATTGAACAAACAGAAGTAAAAGCAACCCCTCCATCCTGAATGACAGAATTAAAGAAGATGGGGAAGAGGAGGGAAGCAAAAAGTAGGGAGGAAAAATCTGCACAAATGAAGAAAAACCAAAAGAAGAATATAGGTCTCACACAAACCCCTGAGAGGTCAGACACTGAGAAAACAGACTTCAGAATACAAACAATAAAGAGCCCCCAGAATGCAACAAACACAGACATCAAGACATTAATAGAGAGAATTTTAAAAATTGAGGAGAGACAAGAGGAAAATGGGAAGGAGCTGATGAGAAAAATAACAGCAGTAAAGAATACTGTGATGGAAATAAATAACAAACTAATAAGCATGGAAAGTAGAATTAGCCAAGCAGAAGAAAGAATCTCAGAGCTTGAAGACCAAAATACAGAACTAACCCAAACTGTTAAAAACATAGAAAAGAAACTTTAAAAGACAGAACAAAACCTTCAAGAGATGAATGATTACTTCAAGAGACCCAATCTAAGAGTAATTGACCTTCCTGAGGCAGAGAGAGAGTCAGAGGCCACACTGGCACAAGCATTCCATGAAATCATTCAAGAAAACTTCCCTCATCTCAACAATGATGCAAAAATTCAAACACAAGAGATTCAGAGAACCCCTGCAAGACAATGAATGAGAAGACCAACTCCCAGACACATAATAATTCACCTAAACAAAGTAGATGAATTTAAAAAAAATCCTAAAGGCAGCAAGAGAAAAAGGTCAGACTACCTACCAGGGAAGACCAATTAGAATAGCAGCAGATTTATCTACAAACACCATCCAAGCTACGAGAGCTTGGAGCCCTATCTTCAAAGTACTAAAAGATAAACAATTTCAACCAAGAATAACCTACCAAGTCAAGCTAAGCTTCATCAGTGAGGGAGAATTGAAATCTTTCCCAGATATCCAATCCCTAAGAACCTACGCTGCCACAAGACCACCTCTACAAGAAACACTTAAGAAATAATTGAACACAGAAGAAAAGGAAAAAAGAACAACAGTGTTCTTCACAAGCAAAAGATTAAAAATACACATGAACCAACACCAAAACCAAAAGAAAGACAATAAACAAACAGGAACCACAAAAACAACTCTGCAAGAACCTTATGATAGGGATCAACTCTCACATTTCAATAATTAGCCTAAATGTGAATGGGCTAAATGCATCACTGAAAAGATGTAGAGTGGCAAAATGGATAAAATATCACCAGGCAACAATTTATTGCCTTCAAGAGAATCACCTCACCTGAAAGGACACTCACAGACTCAAAATAAGAGTATGGGAAACAAATTTTCAGATGAAGAGAACACAAAAGAAAGGAGGAGTCACAATCTTAATTTCAGACAAAATACTCTTTAAGCTATCAAAAATTTAAAAAGATACGGAAGGTCACTACATTATGATAAAAGGTTCAATCCATCAACAAGAAATATGCATCCTAAACATATATACACCAACATAAAAGCGTCAACTTTCATAAAGCAGCTTCTAGGTAAACTCAAAAAACATATTGACTGTAACACTATCATAGCTGGGGACTTCAATACCCCACTCACAACCCTAGACAGATCATCAGGACAAAAAACACCAATGAGATCCAGAACCTCAGTGTGACTCTTGACCAAATGGACTTAATTGATACCCACAGAACACTCCATCCAACAACTACAGAATATACATTCTACTCATCACCACATGTAATATACTCTAAGATCGACCACATACTTGGCCATAAATCAAGCATAAGCAAATTTCAAAAGATCAAAATTTTGCCATGCACCTTCTCGGACCACAGTGGAATAAAAATAAACATCAACACCAACAAGGTTCCCCCCAAACCCACAAAGACATGGACACTAAACAGCATGATGCTAAACAACTCCTGGGTCAATGATGAAATCAAAACAGAGATTAAAAGATACCTGGGAAAAAATGAAAATGAAGAAACATCTTACCAAAATCTCTGGGATGTCATGAAAGCAGTAGTTAGAAGGGAATTCATATCTCTAAAAATGCACATGAAGAAAATGGAAAGATCTCAAGTTAACAGCCTAACAAGTCACCTAAGGAGGCTGGAAAAGCAAGACCACCAAAACCCTAACTTCAGCAGAAGAATCCAGATCACCAAAATAAAAGCCCAAATCCAGGACATAGAAGACAAAAAGATAATACAAAGAATCAGTGAAACAAAAAGTTGATTCTTTGAAAGGATAAACAAGATTGATGGTACCCTAGCTAGACTGACCAAGAAAAAGAGAGAAAAAGCCCAAATAAACACAATCAGAAGCACAAAAGATGAAATCACATCTGACCCTGAAGAAATACAAAAGATCATTAGAGACTACAATGTACACTTGTATGGAAACAAACTTGAAAACCTTAAGGAAATGGAAGACTTTCTGACATCACACAACCTGCCTAGGTTGAAACAAGAAGAAATCAAGACCCTAGGTAGACCAATAACAATCAAGGAAATTGACTATGTAATATGAAAACTACCTACAAAAAAAAAAAAAAAAATCCTCGACCAGATGGCTTTCCAGCAGAATTCTACAAGACATTTAAGGAGGAGCTTATACCAATCCTACTGAAAGTATTCCAGGCGATTTAGAAAGATGGAACTCTCCCCAAATCATTTTATAAACCTAACATCACATTGATACCCAAGCCAGGTAAAGACCCAACAAAGAAAGAGAACTATAGGCCAATATCTTTGATGAACACAGATTCTAAAATTCTCAACAAGATCCTAGCAAACCAGATAGAACAACACATCTCAAAAATCATCCATCATGACCAAGTAGGCTTCATCCCTGGGACTCAAGCCTGGTTCAACATTCATAAAACCATAAATGTAATTAAATACATCGACAGATGTCAAAACAAAAACCACATGATTATATCATTAGATGCAGAAAAAGCTTTTGATAAAATCCAGCACCACTTCTTGATAAAAACCCTTGAACATCTAGGCATATGTGGAACATACCTCAAAATTGTAAAAGTCATCTATGAGAAATCCACAGCCAGCACACTCCTAAACAGACAAAAATTGGAAGCATTTCCCTTGAAAACTGGAACAAGAAAAGGGTGCCCGCTCTCACCCCTCCTGTTCAATATAGTATTGGAAGTCCTGGCTATAGCAATCAGAGAAGAGAAGGCAATCATGGGTATCCGAATAGGAAAAGAGGAAGTCAAGCTATCTCTCTTTGCAGACAACATGATTGTGTACCTTGAAAATCCAAGAGAAACCGTCAAAAACCTCCTTGCACTGATAAAGGACTTTGGCAAAGTCTCAGGGTATAAAATAAATGTGCAAAAGACAATGGAATTTCTTTACACCAATAATAAACAAACAAACAAACAGAAACCCAAATAAAAAGCACAATTCCATTCACAACAGCCACAAAAAAAATGAAATACCTTGGCATCTTCCTAACCAGAAACGTGAAAGACCTTTACAATGAAAACTACAAAACACTGCTCAAAGAAATCAAAGATGACACAAACAAGTAGAAAAATATCCCATGCTCATGGATTGGAAGAATCAACATTGTGAAGATGTCCATCTTACCTAAAGCAATCTACAGATTTAATACAATACCCATCAAATTACCAGCAACATTCTTCTCAGAGCTAGAAAAAACAATACAGGAATTCATATGGAAACACGAAT
>NW_007249217.1:654668-682697 GCF_000164805.1 Carlito syrichta
CAAAAACAAAAAACAGGAGGTATCACATTACCAGACTTCAAACTTTACTATAAAGCTACAATAATCAAAAGAGCTTGGCATTGGTACAGGAACAGGCATATAGACCAATGGAATAAAATTGAGATTCTAGAAGCAAAACTTCAATTTCTCAACCAACTTATCTTTGACAAAGCCTCCACCACCTACCACTGGGGAGAGGAGAACGTATTCAATAAATGGTGCTGGGAAAACTGGCTGACCACATGCAGAAGACTCAAACAAGACCCCTATCTATCCCCATACACAAAATTAACTCTAAATGGATCAGAGACCTAAATGTAAAACCTCAATCCATAAGAACCTTAGAAAATGCAGGACACACCCCTATGGAAATTGGAATTGGCATCCAATTCCTGAATGAAACCTGAAACACACGGGTCATAAGAGATAAGATAGGCAAATGGGACCTCATTAAACTGACAAGCTTCTCTAAAGCGAAAGAAACCATCAAGAGAGCAGGGAGACAGTCCACAGACTGGGAAAAAGTATTTGCCAACTCCAAGTCTGACAAAGGTCTAACATCTTGGATCTACAAGGAACTCAAACGTGCTGAAAAGAAAAAACAACTCCATTACAAAGCAGACAAAAGACACGAACAGACACTTCTCAAAAGAAGGCATACGAGCAGCCAACAGACACATGAAGAAATGTTCAACCTCACTAATCATCAAGGAGTTACAAATTAAAACCACACTGAGATACCACCTAACTCCAGCCAGAATGGCAATTCTCAGTAACTCAAAAAATAACAGATGCTGGAGAGGATATGGTGAAAAGGGAACACTTCTACACTGTTGGTGGGAGTGTAAACTAGTGCAGCTTCTGTGGAAATCAGTGTGGCAATTCCTAAAAGCTCTAAAAAATCAACCTTCCATATGACCCTTCAATCCACCTACTGGGAATATACCCTGAAGAACTCAAATCACTCTATAAAAAAGACACCTGCACACATATGTTTATCGCACATTGTTCACAATAGCAAGAGCATGGAACCAACTGTGCTGTCCATCAAAAGAGGACTGAATTTAAAAAATGTGGTACATATACACGATGGAATATTCTGCGCCATAAAAAAGAACAAAATCATGAATTTCGCAGCAAACTGGATGGAACTGGAATTTATAATACTGAGTGATCTCTCACAGAAACAAAAATCTGAATATCACGTGTTCTCACTCATAAGTGGTCCTTGAACAACTATCGTAATACTATAAGAAAAAGATTGACAGTGGCGGGAAACTATGGGGAGGGCAGGGAGGGAAAGGGATGTGGGATTAACGGTAGTCGATATCTGTCTGGGGACAGGGAGGCACACCTCATCAACAAGGGTATCTGCACAATGTATATTTGTATACCTAACCCTTAACTGTACCCCACAATCTTAAAATTAAAAATATGTTTAAAAAAATTATAGTATTGCCCCTCAAATTTATTCAATTATAAATTGTCAATTTACAATTTTAAAATGTAAGATCAGGCAGAGACCTAGCAGTGAGAAACTTGTAATACGGAAAAACTTACAAAATTATGTTTTGAATATTGTCACTTTGAATATTGTCACTGTATTACTTGAAAATTAATATAATGCTTTAAAGATGGTAGTAGAGAAGGATTTAAGCACAATTGTGTACTTTGATGACTGTACTAATTCTTACAAGACATTATTGTGTATTTTCCATGAATTATAAAGCATTGCCAGTAAGCAGAGTTGACATGTTTGAATTAAAGTTTTGTAAAAAACATGCATTCCTTTTATAAATATCTAGAATTAAAATCAAATAACCTGTTATAAATAATGTACATAGAGATAGTTATCTTCTTATATAGAAGGAGAACCATGTAGTGTTGACTTTGATATTTTCATTTAGAAGCAAATCATCATTTTTTTAATTTGCTGGAACACATAATCATTATATTTAAGTAATTGAATAAAAATGTACTTATATGAGACAACTATTTTTTATTCAGGAAATGACCAGCACTTGCTTACATTATTTTTTCAAACTTGAAATCTTTGAGTTTTTAAATTTGATGATTCCCTTTCTAATTATTCATCTGGAGGAAAACGCAAATGTTAAACTCCATTTTTTATGAGTCAGTTCCTTTTTTATTTATTTATTTTTTGTTGTTGTTGTTGGAGTCTCACTCCATTGCCTAGGCTGGAGTGCAATAGAATGCTCACGACCATCCCAGCTTTGACCCACTGGGCTCAGGCGTTCCTTCTGCCTCAGCCTTCCTAGTAGCTGGAGCCACAGGTGCATGCTACCACACCTGGCTAATTTTTTGATTTATTGATCTCACCAATTGCCAGGCTGGTCTCGAACCCGCGGGCTCAAGCAATCCCTGCCTCTTGGCCTTCCAAAGTGCTGGGATGAGTCAGTTCTTAAGATGCTTTTAAGTTTTTTGGTTAACATCTTTTCTTATGAACCAACTATGTGATACTTTATAAAGTCCTGAAGTTGATGTTTTGCTGATAACTAGACTTGACTTTCAATATCATTTGTCATCATTAATATTCTGTGAATGACATAATGTTTCCTTGGAAGAAAAAGATGAAAGATAGTGTCTCCGAGAATTTTGCTTTTTTACTTTCTTTTTATCTTACAAAGAAATGTCAAAATTGAAAAACAAATTGTGTTCAAAGATAAGGTCAGAAACAGTGAATCCATAGATTTTTGCCTTTAATAGTACCTCACAAAATGCAGTGCATCACTAATTATATATGTTGATTTCCTACAGCCTGATATTGCTAGGTGGCTTGGAATTTTTTTAGGGTCTTATATATTTAAGCAAACAACAGCTTCGTGGCATTGCATAAAAATTTAGCTGTGACAGAAAAAAGAAACAACTGTTGAAAGCATTAGAATACTTAAAGATCAAAGATCGTTTTATGACATTTCAATAAAATATAAATCTAATCAACTACTTTTAGTTATTAATGTTTTACTAACATCAATCAACTATTTATTGAGTACAGTATATTCAGCACTGCAGTATATAATTAGTATATATTTAGTATATTCAGTATATATTTAGCACTGCAGGGAATACAGACACAAGAGAAATTAATTTATTTAAGAAACATTATATTGAGCATCTGAGTTCAAGTCTCTATCCTAAATGCTTTAGAACTACTCCATGCTTTGTAAAAATGAGAAGGCATAATTTTTTACTCAAAAACTTACATCCAGCTAGGGAAGTGTTAAATACTTAGTGTTTGTGTCTCCCCCAAAATTCATATGTTGAAATTCCAACCCCCAATGTAATAGTATTAGGAGGTGGAGACTTTGGGAGGTAATTAAGACACAAGTATGGAGCCCTCAGGAATGGCATTAGGCCCATATGCGAGACCCAGAGAGTTCACTAGTCCTCTTTCCACCATGTGAGGACACAACTGGAAGACAGCAGTCTACCACCCAGAAGAGTGCTGTAACCAGAAGTTGAACATGCTGGCATCCTCAGCTTGAACTTCTAAAACTGTAAGAGATAAACTTCGGTTGTTTATAAACCAAAAGGTTAGTGTTCTCAAGAAAGGGTTAAAGCAATCTTGACTTTCTGGCAAGGGAGGAATTCTTTTATTTTATTTTATTTTAAGGATGGGGGTACAATTCAGGGTTAGGTATATAAATGGTCATTGTAAGGTAAAGTTTGTGCCTCACTTTGGTCTCCCCTTTGCCTGGTTTGAGATCAGCTACGTTTATTGATGAAGTGTGTCTCTCATCCCCAGCAGTGTCCCACTATTGTCAATCCCTTTCTTATAGTATTATGCTTATTGTTCAGGGTTCGCTTATGAATGAGAACATGTGGTACCATGGTCTTTGTTTCTCTGATACATCACTGAGAGTGGTAAAATAAATCCATCCAAGTTGCTGCAAAGTTCATAATTTTGTCCTTCTTTATTTCTGCATACTATTCCATCATAGATATGTACCACGTTTTTTTATACAGTCCACTTTTGATGGGCAGCAGGGTTGGTTCTGTTTTTGCTGTTGTGAATAATGCTGCAATAAATATGCGTGTGCAGGTGTCTTTTTCACAGAGCAGTTTGAATTCCACCAGGTATATTTCCAGAAAGGTGATTGCTGGGTCATATAGAAGGATAATTTTTAGATCTTTTAGGAATTGCCACACTGTTTTCCACAAAGGTTGTACTAGTTTATACTCTCACCAACAGTAAAGAAATGTCCCCTTTTCCCTGCATCCTCTCCAGCATCTGCTGTTTTTTGAGTTATTAATGATGGCCATCTTGACTAGAGTTAGGTGGCATCTCAGTGTGATTTTCACTTGCATTTCTTTGATGATTAGTGAGGTTGTACATTTTTTCATGTATCTGTTGTCTGCTCCTATGTCTTCTTTTGAGAAATGTCTATTATTCATGTCTTTTGCCCACTTTTTAATAAGGCTGTTTGTTTTTTTCTTTTTGACATATTTGAATTCCTTATAGATCTTGGATGCTAGGCCTTTGTCAGATATACAGTAGGCAAATTTTTTTCCCATTCTGTGGGCTGTCTCCCCTCTCTCTGGTGGTTTCTTTTGCTTTGCAAAAGCTTTTCGGTTTGATGATGTAAGCGAGGAACTCTGAAAATATGATTAAAATGTGATTCTAGGAGCTCTCTTTGGTTTTAATTCTTACTCCTCTATAAAACACAATATCCTTTCCACTTCCCCTTTGTAAGGGATGGATAGTGGGCCGGTATTGGAAATACCTCTGCGTAGTCTGTGTTTTCTACACTAGTGTATAATCATAGTGTGGGTTTATTCTGGACAGAGAAAGTAGGACTCTCAGTACTACTGGTCACTTTCTTTTGTATTTTCCTTCATATCGCCTTTTCTTGGGAGTTTTGTTTTGTTTTTTTTTTTAATCTGGAAAGTAATAATTCTTAAGAGTTTAGAAACTGAAAATATTTGGTTGTAAAAATAACTGTATCATTCATGATGGTCTTGATTTTATCAAATCAGGAGGGAACTGATGAACCTGACTCTTCTATATTGTATCATTTAGCCTAGCTTACTCAAGACTAAATATGAACATAGTTTAATATCACATCTTAAGCTGTCATAATCATGTATTGCTTGAAATGAAGCACTTATTCCTCTTAGAACACAGTAACAACGCTTAATATTTCCTTAAAGAAACAACTGTTCTGAAGATCTTATTGAGCTATTAGGCCAAAGACTTACCTGGAGATACATTTCTGTTACTTTTCAGTAACATAATTTGCATAAATTAGTTTTGACTAAAGTTTAAGCTACTTGCCACTGATAAAAAACTTTCTTTTGATCAAAACTTCAGTCAGGTTGCTGAGTCTTTTCTGACTAGATCCGACCTTTGGTTTCTCTCTGTCTTGTAGAATACAGTTTAAGAAAGAATCCTGCTAAATCAGTTTAGCAAAAGTCCCCTATTCTTGGTTTCCAATCACCCTCTGTATCATACCCTGGTCTGCCTTCGGTAAGAATCCTACCAGGTAAGTTTAGCCAGAAATTCCTTATCTTTGATGTTTTCTCTAGTAATTTTCCATCCACTGACCCCTACCCTGCTTCTTGGTTATAAATCGCCACTTGTTCTTGTTGTAGTTGGAGTTAAATACAATATCTACCCCCTTCCCTGCTACTGACACCATGCAATAGTCCCTATAATGATTGCCATGCCCCTTCCCATCTAATAAAATCTGTTCCACCCTCCTTAACAAGTGTCATGAATAATTTTTCTCTTACCACCACCAAAAATCGCTAAATAAAACAGAACCATGTGAACAAAAATGACTTAGTAAAGTTTATCCATTTTGTTTCAACATTCTCTTACTTGCATAAAGAATCAAAGAAGTAAATTTCTTTAAAGAACTTACCTTTTACTATTAGGAACACTGAAATAATTTATTATGAAAGTAACAAGTCTTAAGTTATTGTCTTTTTACATACCAAAAAAAAGCATGTATTCTAACACATTAATAAGCAATATCTTTTTATAGGCCATGACATAATTACATCAAGAAAATATAATGAGCAATTATAATCAATCATGTAACAAATATTAACCACTAAGTACTAAGGACTAGTTCATTTTCAGTTTCATGATTATTACTTCTCTAAAGCACATTCTAATAGACCATATTCTCCTTTTTTGCATTTTGTTTGACTGGGTTTATATTGTGAAAGTTGAGACTATGACATAGCTTAATTAATTCTGCAATTAAAAATTAGAGCAATTAATAAGAAATGACCTTAATTACATCTGGAGAGAGAAGCTAGCTAGCTGGGATGGGCTTAGGAGTAATTGTGCTTTTCACTCTATACCCTTTTATATTTTTTGAATTTTTTAATCATGGACTTATATTCCAAAAAAAAGATTATTTTATTTTAAAAGATTAAATTTGAAAAAAATACATTTGCTCTCTCTAGCATTGTTACTCCCTCAAAAAATGAGTTTCATTCGCCTGGCGAGTAAAACAAGACTCTTTATGAGAATGCAAGTTTTGATCAATAGGAGTCTTATTACTTGGTGCAAGTAAAAACAATGGGAGTATTCTCCAAAGCAGTACCTCCCTGAGGAAAAGTGGCAGAAAGGATTTATGGGGTGGTAGAGAGGAAAGGAGTGCATTGTCACGTGTAGAGGCGGGGTCCCAGCTGCACACACTCAATGAGTCATTATGCTGGTTCATTGGTCATGTATTATGGCCTTATGGTGGAGACCTTAGCATGGTAATGAGGAAAGTTCATTCAGGGTCATCTATAAGTTGCTGAGGTTTGTCAGGAGCTAATTTTAACCAGCTAAGTGACCGTATATCATATAGGTTGGAATGCAGAGCCTATAAAACAAGCTGATTATTTAAGTGTATTAAATTCCTATAGTCCATGGAGACCCTCCCTGTCTGCTTACAGTATAAGCAATCCTTTTAATAGTTACAATACTGTAAGTAAATACAGATATTTTCTATTCTTCTAAAATATTAAACAGTGATAGAGTTATTGGATAAAGTAATCCATATAAAAGTAAAGTAATCCATATAAAAGTAAGTAATCCATTTATATGCTTAATTTCCCACAAAAAAAACACAAATGAAAGGAAAGATTTATGTTATGCCTGAGTCTTTCTGCTTATTAAAGCTTGTTGTCAAAAGCTAACACACATTTTCACACTACAATAAGAAAAGCCCTTAGATCTGACTATTCTAATTGCCCAAATAAGGAAACTGAAGGAAAAAAAGGTAAAAGAGGACTATAAGAGAAAAAGATAAGAAATTAAAAGATTAACAAAGGAGATACATTTGCCTAATAGTTAAAAAAAAGGAAGAAAGAAAGAAAACAGAACGGGGGAAATTATCCATCCAATATTATGAGAACATTTTTCAGAACCTCTCATTACTATGAAGTGTCCTTTTTCTGATGCCAAGGCTCTGCTTTAGCACTGCACCCTACTTTCTTTCACTGATTAAAAAGCCAGCATACTTCCCCATATCTCCACATCCCTATTACTTCCAACCTTGTGTGTTCCCTCTTATTCATCTATTTGTATCAGCATGTTAACAAGCTATTATTTCTCTCACATCTCCAACTGCTGTTCCATTTTTAAGTTCTCTTATAGCAAAACTACTCAAAAGAGTTATATTCACTGTCGCCAAGTCCTCTCTTGACAATTTCTCTTGAACTCATCTAATCAGAATTCCATCCCCAATCTCTACCAAAACAGCTCTTATCAGGTAATGGCCTCCATGTTGATGAATTTTACTGTAAATTTTAAGCTCTTGTGTACTATTACCACATAGCCCCAGATTTGCACTCCAGGGCATTTATTAGATAAATAAATAATACTCACACAAAGACCTGTACATATAAATGCATTACAGCTTTATTCATTTTCCTTAAACTAGAAACAATTCAGTTGTCTTTTAATGGACAAAAGGTTTAACAAACTGAGTTGTCTTCATACCATAGAATACTACTCAGTTGCAACGAACTGTGGATACATACAACAAAATGGATGACTCTTCAGACAATTGTGAGTAAAAAACCCAATCCTAAAAAATTATGTTTACTTACTGAAATTGAATTATGATTCCACTGATAAAAAATGAGGGGTTGGGGTAGGAGAGAAATGGGTATGGTTATTTGAAAAACACCACCACCACAAGGGATCATTGTAATAAGCAAAATATTCCTGTATTTTGATTGTACTGATGTCATTATCCTGGTTGTCATTGTACTATATATATAGTTTTGCAAGATGCTACCACTAGGGAACATTGGGCAAAGGATCTCTCATTGTTATTTCCAACTACACAAGAATATACAATTATCTCAGTGTTTTGTTTTTGTTTTTTGACTAAAAGTCTCACTCTGTCCTCAGGCTAGAGTGCTGTGGCACACTCACCACAGCCTTGACCTGATGGGCTCAGGTGATCAAAAATAATTTTTTTCATTTTTATTTTAAAGATGTGGGTAAAACAGTGTGATGATTCTTAAAAAATCTAAAATTTGACCTTCCACATGTCCCAGTAGTCCCCCTTCTGGGAATATATTCAGAAGAACTCAAATCACTCTCTGAAAGAGATACCTGCACGTGCATGTTTATTGCAGCATTATTCACAATAGCAAAAACATGGAACCATCAGTGCTGTCCACTGAAAGTGGCCTGGATTTTTAAAATGTGGCATATATACACTGTGGAATATTACGCAGCCTTTAAGAAGGATTTTGCAGCAACTTGGATGGAATTAGCATCTACAATACTCAATGATTTATCACAGAAACAAATAACTGAGTACCACATAACCAAAATTTTAAAGAAAAATGTGTGTGACAGAGAGAGAGAGAGAGAGAGAGAGAGAGAGAGAGAGAGAGAGACTCAAAAAGTCAACTTGGGTTTTGTTTTCTACTCTTTTAGGGGGAAAATTTGAAGAAAGTCACACAGATGATGCTGGGAAGGTGATACAAGAACATATTGCTGTCCCTCTTACAGTGATTAAACAAACACACTTTTCATGAATTCTTGAAGTCATCCAAACTCCATTTTTCAAAAAAGATGTAATAAAAAGCCTTCTACTTAAAACATTTAAAGAGGAGAATCTGCTCAGCAGATATGAAGGGGCTTACCCCAACAACTATCCAGATAGGCATCTTACAATATTCTCACTGTCTTGTTGAAACAAAAGGAATACTTTGTTTTCAGGAACTGAAAAAGAAAGGTATCTGACCTCAAAAGATCCATGAACTGAATAGGGAACACAATTGTGACTCAGCTCGCACCACCATAAAACAACAACTACAGCGTGTCTGGATAGACTGGCACTTCAAGAGGCAAAGACTGAAGTTTGTAGGAAGAAGATTAGGCTGAGATGGCCCCCTGGGGACCCCTATAGGGCAGCTGAGCTTATATCTACCTGTCTTAAACATGGTGTGTTTTCTGATGTTTTGGCATCTGGGGCCTGCCTGATTTTGAGAGCCTGCTCCTCCCAGGGATGGCCAATTCCTAGGGATAGCAAAGGAGTCAGTCACCTCAAGTACACTTAGGTACTTAAGTCAAAGCCAAAACCCCCTCCCACAGCTACCTCTTTTATCTAGCTTTTACAATCCATGATGCAATTTTCCTGCCCTAGTCAACCGAAGGCCAGGTACCAGGTATCTAGGGGCAGCCATTGTTAAGCCTGCTTCCCCTGTCTTGCCTATCTTGTGGAAGCCACAATAAAGACTCCTGCTCACATACCACCTCCCCACCATTCTCTCTGCCTTCCAGTGGACACTAGTGATCCCCTTGTGGCCCTGCATGGCATGCCATGCTTCCTATTTTAGCGATCTGTGAGTATAAATGTCTTCTTTTATGACAGTCATTTACATATCTGTGTGTCTTCCATACCTGATTAAAACAAATCCTTGATACATTGTAAAGAAATGTGTAACAACGAAGAAAAGACACTGCTTCTTAAAGTCATGTCTCAAAAGACCATACAGGTTTATACTGGGAAGAAGATCAATTAGCAAGATATATGTACTGTGGATGACCATTTAGTCAAAGAAAATAGCATGTAACAGGAAAAGACCACAACACTGCAGGTAGCAGCAAACAGAGTAGGAATTGGAGCTCTCTCTACTTAAGTATGGCCCTCACATACATCCTTTTATGCAATAGGTAAGCCCTAGAACTTTGGGGAAGGAAGATATTAGATTACATCTCATCAAATTGGGATATTGACTCTTAAAAGGGCATTAATTTAATTTGTAGCAATAAAATGATATAACCAAATCTGTAAATTTGTATACAGTACATGAAAAAGAAATAAACTTGCACAAATAAAAATAAATGAACCAAATACACTAAAACATTACTTGTAGAAAACATCTTTTTTCTTCTGTCTGTTTTATTAAAAAAATTTCTTCAAGATGGTCATATTAATTATCAAACGGAATAAAAGAATATGTAAAATATAAGCTGTAAAAGATGTATGAAAATAGAAAAATAAAATAAAGCATATAGAAGAAAAAGTTTACCCCATTTCTTTGAAATTATTGATTAAGTAAAAACCTAATATGTGCCTGCAATATGACTGAGTACCATATTCTTTGAAACTCAAACTTTTTATTATTATTATTATGTTGAGTTGAACATTTCACTCTGTCACCCAGGCTGGAATGCCGTGGCACACTTACAGCCATCCCAACATCGACCTGTTGGACTCTGGCAATCCTTCTGCCTCAATCTTCCAAGTAGCCAGAACTACAGGCACGTGCTACCATGCCCAGATAATTTTTTATTTGTTGTAGAGAGGAGGTCTTGCCAAGTTGCCCAGGCTGGTCTCGAACCTGCAGGCTCAGGCAATCCACTCACCTCAGCCTCCCAAAGTGCTGGAATTACAGGCTGAGCCACCAAGTCCAGCCACATTGATTATTTTTACAGGTCTTTGCTTTTAAATTTTTTTTACCTGTGATGCTGTTATATTTTATTTTCTGGAAAACAGGGTGACCTTACTTCTTCTTCAAATTGTCCTTCTATAAATGAAGTCAAACAAGGAATGCTTTCAGTTTTACACAACGCATTTACTTTGTAAAATCATTGAATCAATGCTTCCTGCTTATTAACGTTTCTTCCAACTGACACCCTCAGATTATCTAGAATCCACTTCTGAAATGCAGGTGCTTCAAAGATAATGTAGCCATTGCACAGTAATATGCATTCAATTGGGCTGATTTATATATAAGAACCCATATCCTCAAGATAAAAAATGGAATTGAGTTTTTTTTTTCTGCCTACTTCTTAGTCAAGAATATTACAAAAGACGATTCAGAACATGAGGCATAATCATCAAAGTACAGGTTGATGACACTCAGTATTGAAGTAAGCGGCACTGTGGTCAGGTAACTCGGAGATAAGTAGTCAAACTATCAGAATGGCAAGGAAAAGCTAGAACTTAGAGAAGGACAAACATTATCCATGTATCTATCTAATTAGCACTCTCTCAAAGCTTTATACACCATATATGTATATATTTAATATGGATAGAAATGACCGTAAATGTAATTAAAGTAAATGGAAGCTGAGTGTTATGATTTCAGGGACACCAGGAAAGGAACTAATACTTTAAAAATACCTGATCATCCAGCTATTAGAGATATGTCTATTTGATAAAACTGCAACTTCCATTCAAATGAAAATAACCTCAAAGAGGTATGCCTTCTTCTGTATCAAATTCTTCCCTGAAAGCAGCATAAAGATTGCAGTAGCTGAAAACAAAATTTTTTAAAAGCATTAAAAAGAAAGAAGTAAAGAGAAAACTAAAATAATCAAAGAAATGGAATAAATCTATATACATTTACCTTTATCTTAACTAGAATGCAAAACTACACTCTTGTATAAAGACAAATCTCTGAGACTGAGACCGCAAATGTCATATAATACGGCAAAAAAGAAGATCCTGCCTTAAGATCAGCAATACCACCGGGCTTTCCTATTCACTAGATCCTCTGATTTTCCAATGTTCCATCTCTAGAGCCCACATGCAGAGTCCTTTTAGACCGCATGAGATAATGGCATCTTGCTGCTTCCACGGTCATTCCCAACATGACATACAAGTCAAACTTTCTATAGTTGACCTACTAACTGCCTGATCTATTGCACTAGCCAGTCTTTCACTTTCTCTGTGCCTAGCTACATTGTCTGTTTAAGAGAACCATCCAGATGTCCTCTACATGCTAAAACACACATTTGCATGTCCTCAAACTTCACTCTAACACAAGGGTTCTCAATTGTGGTTGCACACGAGAATTACTTAAAAAGTCTATAAATGCCGATGTTCAGACCCCAACCCAAATCAATTAAATCAAAATCTCTGTGAGTAGGGCACAGGTATTTGTGTTTTTTTTAAGGCCCCGGGTGATTTTGGTGCACAGAGAAAGTTCAGAACCACTGACAGGACAAAGCACATTCTTCCACTTGAGAATATTTAAGAATCAGTTGAAGATCGTGATAAAAATGAAAACTCATGGATTCTCTCAATCTGAGATAGAGCCCCTTAATTAGCATTCTTAACAAGCAATGCTGATGCAAGTGGATGTCATCCTTGGATCACAATTGTGATACACTTTCCTAGCAAGAGCTCCAATACAAAACTGAAACATTGCTGGCTATGTGATAATCTGTGCATGTAAATAAATACCTAATTCTATAGAATACATTGAAATTCTGAATATTTATTTAGAATATTTTCATAAATACTTATTTTGAATAAAATATTTTCATATAAATATAATATAAGGGTAAAGTATGTAAACCATTAAGAAGCCAGAAAAATTCTGTCCTTTTTGCAGGTTTCACCTCTTGCTTCAACTTCTTAATCATGGAGTCACATGGTTGCATGTCTTAGTCTTCTCTGTCAACACTAACTCCTCTGGTAATGTCTTGCTATCACATACCTTTAAATATACCCCCTATGCTTGCAGTTCCTAACTTCATATTTCTATTCAGTTATCTTACTTGAACCCTGGACTCAATTTAATAGTTATCCAAATTCAAAATGAGAAGACAAGGCAACTAGACATCACGGTAAAAAAGACAGCTGCACACAGAGAAAGTTCTTGAGCTCTGCAGAGGGTCTACCTTGATTCTTCAACTGTGCTTTCTCAACATATGCATTTGAGGAAACCACCTAAAGGCAGGAAAAATGCCTGGGATTCAAATGGGGCTGAAAAATAAAATCCTATTTGTACCAGATAGTATACAAAGTCTCATCACTCATAAGGTATCTAGTAGAATAATCAAAAGGATTTTACCTCTTTAGTAGGATAAAATTAGCCCCAAACTAACTACAATTCTGATCCCTCTTAAACTTAAAAGCAAAATCTAGAAAGGTTAGACTGTTTCCTAGAAGCATAATTATGACCCATACAAAGCTCAAAACTATTCTACAAAAAAGATACCTGCACATCCATGTTTACTGCATCACAATTTACAATAGCAAAAACATGGAACCAACCAAGCTGCCCATCTAAACTGAACTGGATAAAAAAATGTGGTACATATACATGATGGAATACTATGCAGTTATAAAGAGGAACAAAATTATGGAATTAGTAGCAATTTTGATCTATTTAGAGTCTATCATACTCAGTGATTTATCACAGAAACAAAGAACTGAGTACCACATTTTCTCACTCATAAGTGGACCCTGAACATTTACCATAATACAATAAGAAAGGGATTGGCAGTATCTGGAAACTGTCATGGGGAGAGGGGGAACATAACATTAATAAGGGAACCCGATCACAAACCAGGAAAAGTGAGGACCAAAGAGAGGCCCAAACTTTACCTGTATGATGACCACTTGTTTACCTGATCTTGAAATGTACCCCACATCTTTAAAATAAAATAAATTAAAAATAAAGTAAAAGTTTGAAAAAAAAGAATAGAAATATATCCAGCAACCAACAGGATAAAATCACTATGTCTAGCTCCCAATAAAAAGTTTTCATGTATTCAAACAAACAGAAAAATACGACCCATGATGAGACGAAAACTCAGTCAATAAAACCCAACACAGAAACAATTCAGATAATATAATTAATAGACAAGGACATTAAAACAGTTATTATCAGCATATTTTATATGTTTATGAAGGTAGAGGAAAGATGAATCAGGTTAAGATAATTTTTTTTTTTTTTGAGTTGGAGTCTCACTTTGTTGCCCAGACTGGAGTGCAGTGACACACTCATGGCCACTCCAGCGTCTATCTGCTGGGCTCCGGTGATCCTTCTGCCTCAGCTTTCCAAGTAGCTGGAATTCCAGGAGCACACTACCATGCCTGGCTAATTTTTGTTTTATTGTAGAGACAAGGTCTCGTCAAGTTACCTGGGCTGGTGTCAAACCCGTGAGCTCAAACAATCCACTCACCTCGGCCTACCAAAGGGCTAGGATTACAGGCTGAGTCACAGAGCCTGGCAAAAATAATATATTTTTTAAATACTCAAATCAAAGTTCTAGATGAAAGCTAAAGTGTTTGAATTTTTAAAAAAAATTTATATATTATTTTTAATTTAAAGATGTTATTTTATTATATTTTATTTTAAGGAATTCAAGATTAAGTACATAAGTGATCATTGTACATGCAAAGTTTAAGTACCCTTATTGATTTTATGTGCCCCACATCCCCTGTCAGTGTCCAACTACTGTCAATCCCTTTCTTATAGTATTATGATAAATGTTCAGGGTGAATGAGTACATGAGTACTTGGATCTTTGTTTCTGTAATAAATCACTGATTATTATAGACTCCAATGAAATTTAAAACATATGCATGGGATTAACAGCAGATTAGACATTGCAAAAGAAATGATGACTGAAGTTGAACAGCAATAGAATCATCTAAAATGAAACACACGGTAAAAAAGTGGAAAGAAATGAACAAAGCATCAGCTATCTCTGGGCTAACTTCAAGTGGCAAAACATATAAGAAGTTGAGCCTCCCAAATTTAAGGGTGGAGCATAAACATCTGTATAATCACCGAAAATGTTTCAAATTTGATGAAAAGTATAAACACATATTTAAAAATCTTAGTTAAACCCAAGCACAAAGAAAATGAGGAAAACTACACCAAGCCACATTGTAATCAAATTTCTTAAAACCAAGAACAAAACACAATATAACGAGAGAACAAGAAAGATATAATACATACAGAGGGGCAAAACTAAGACGATTTTATGTCACAAGCCATGCAAGCCTAAAGAGCACAGAACAGTTTCTTTAAAGTACCGAAAGAAAAAATATCACTCTAAGTCTTATATGAGAAAATAAGTTAGCCCCTAATAAATGACCTCAATCTTAATAAGTAAAAGAATGACAAATTAAACCAAATTAAGAAGAAGAAAGGAAATAAGAAAGATGTAGCAGAAATCAATGAAAATAGAAAATTAGTAAGAAAATAAATGATGACTCTTGGAGAAGATCAATAAAATTAATAAGCCTCTAGCCAGATTAATCAGTGAAAAATGAGAGAAGACACAAGTCAGTTGTATTAGGAATGAGGTAGTTGACCTCAATGTTGATGCTACAGATATTAAAATAACAATAAATGAATGTTATGACAATTTTTATAGAATAAATCTGATGGGTTAAATGAAGAAATTTCTTATAAAACACAGACTGCTAATGCTGACTCATGAATAAATATATAATCTGAATAGATGTACCTATTAAAGAAACTTAAATTGAAATTATAAATCTTCCAAAAAAAAGCACTTTATCCCAAAGTGACTTCACGTAAATTTTACCAAACATCTAAGGAGGAAATTTTACCAATAATATGCAGACTCTTCTAGAAAATGGAAAAGGAGAAAAATACATACCAAATTATTTTTGAAACCAGCATTATCCTGATACTAAAACCAGAAAAAAGATCACAGAAAAAATCCCTTATGAATATAGATGTAAAAACATTTAACAAAATTTTAAATTTTGTTACATTTTAAATATTGTTTCCGAGTCAACAAATTGAATCTGAAACTTATAAAAAGAATAATTTATCATGATCAAGTGAGGTTTTTCCCAGTAATGCAAGTTTGCCATTATAATTTCAAGATGTAATTGACCATATTAAAAGGAAAAGGAAACATATGTGATTTTTAAAAACCACTTCATAGTAAACTTGCAATAGAATTTAACTTGCTCTGCTTATAAAGGAAATTACAAAAAAGAATTTAATTGCACAGACTTCTAGAAGAGAGGGACATATAACTGGGAAAAAAAGGACATATATTTGGATTGGCATTTGGAGTCCACTGCCCAAATACACTGAATCTGAAAAATTATTCTTAGTCCCAGGACATAAAGATTCTGTGCTATTACAACTGAATACCACATGATCTCACTCATAAGTGGGAGCTAAACACTGGGCACACACATGGGCACAAGGATGGGAACAAAAGGCTTTGGGGATTGCTAAAGGGGGTAAGGAAAAAGAGGTACTAGGATGGGAAAACCACCCATAGGGACCCAGTCCCATCAGGAGGGTAGGCACATTAGAAGCCCAAACCTCACCGTCACACTATATACCTGTGGAACAAACCTTCACATATGTCCCCTTGAATCTAAAATTTAAAAAAAATTTTTTTAGCTGGGCTCGGTGACTCAGCCTGTAATCCCGCGCCTTTGGAAGACTGAGGTGAGTGATTGCCTGAGCCCATGGGTTCGAGACCTGCCTGGGCAACTTGGCGAGACCTCATCTCTACAATAAATCAAAAAATTATTAGCCGGGCGTGGTAGCGCGCACCTGCAGTTCCAGCTACTCGGAAGGTTGAGGCAGAAGGATCGCTGGATCCCAGCAGGTTGAGGCTGCGGTGGCCGGCAGCGGCCACTGCACTCCAGTCTGGGTGACAGAGTGAGACACCAACTCAAAAAAAAAAAAAAAAAATTTTTTTTAGATAGATGATCAATGATTCAAAGGAAAGATATTGGTGGGACTACCTAGCTGGTTTTACAAAGGAATCTAAGTCATCCCATAAACCAAGTGACAGTTGATGTGTCTCTCTTTAATTACACATATACACAGAGCATGCATATGCATGTGAACAAATAAGTGTTTATTTTAATCTCAGTTTGTCTGTAGAAAAATGCTAGGAGGGGATGTGCATGTTCTTATCATTTCCCCAAAATTTTCCTGAACATCGTACCTTCCTGGAGATGCTCTCTACAAATACCAATTCCTGTAAAAAGAAAAATGCATCAATGACATATTAAAAGTTTTGAAGTGGAATGATGGTTACCTGAGGCTGGAAAAGATAATGGGGAGGGGTGATAAAGAGGGGTTGGTTAATGGGTACAAAATACAATTAGATAGAGAGAATAACACCTAGTGTTCCGTTACACAATAGAGTGACCATAGTAATTTTTGTACATTTCAAAATAATTAGAAGAGTGAAATTGGAATGTTCTTAACACAAAGAAATGATAAATGTTTAAAGTAATGGATATCCCAATTACCCTGATTTGATCATTGCAGATTGAGTGCTTGTGTCAAAATATCCTGTGTTCTACAAATATGTGCAACTATTATATATCCATAAAATTAAAAAAAAAATTTTTAAAAAGAACCACACTAAGTTTTGAGAAGACCTGCATCTAACTTAGTTTAAACCAGAAAGCCTCAGCATTGGATCACTGAATATATTACTCATATAAGATCTTGTAATTTTGAGCTAAGTTAGTATTCATGGGAACATACCTTAGAAAACAGTGTTTTGGAATTCTTAACTGTATTTGATTTGATTGCATTTAAAAGCATATAATTTCTTACCCCTTGAGTCAAGCTTGCTTTGGTTGACTGGAAAATTTCCTGGTAGATGTGCCAGTATTCTCCTGGTTCTCAGGGAAACATTCTGAAATGAAGAGAGAAAAAAAGGGAGGAAATTATGGGAAATACCCAACTAATGGAATCTTTACTAATATTTTATTCTTCCAAGACTAGTTCAACTGCAGTTTTTCAGTTTCATGCTGCAATTACCAAACATTATCATTCAGCTCCAAATATTTATTTGTCAGACACAAATGAGTTTTCTACTCTAAGAAATCCGGTGAGTAGAAGCCTGGGGTGAACAGAAGTTTCAGCAATTATACCATTTAAAATCCTCCGACTTGGGCCAATGGAAGCTAGACTTTATTCAACACTAAGCTACATATTTTAGCACCATTTGACAGCTATTTACATTGTGGATATAACTGGCTGGTTTTTCATATATTACTGAAAAGATTGATGACAAATTGAGCTAGCATTTTTTAATATAATGTGCCATTTTATATACTATTACAATATTGCCTTAAATAATCTTCTCAAATTTTTCTCTACCAGCTCTTCATTATAAATCTAGAGGAGAATCCTTACATACTGTAAAACAAAAAGCATGATAAATAAGCTGACACAAATGAGTTTTCTACTCTAAGAAATCCAGTGAGTAGAAGCCTGGGGTGAATACAAGTTGAATTAGCTATGTTTTGTGGTAACTATTTGAATTTTTTAAAAGCAAAAATTATTTCATTTAGCATCCTAAGAGTGGAGTGATGAAGACAAGGAGTGGAAGTAATGAACTGTGCAAGTTACATCTGAGAAAGGCCCAAATTTGGGCCTCTGTAGGCCCAAATCAGTTGCAAACAGTTGTCATGCGAAAGTACAGCAGCCTGGTACAGAACTTTTAAAAGACTTAAAAGTCAAGTTTACCTCTGACAACCACAGGGTCTTGGGCAGATCACTTAAACTCTAAGTCTTAGGTTCCTCACCATAACATACATATAAAGAAGAAAATATTACTTGAGAACTTACCAGTGCTGGAAACTTTACATTTTATCTCATTTATTTCCATTTGATTTTATTCTTACAGCAGAACTGTGAAATAGACATTATTTCCACCATGAAAATGCAAAAATGGCAGCACAAAATAAATTAATTTACTGAAGACGTCAGTGTTACAAAGTACCCGAGATACTATTCAAATCTTTACATGACATCATCCTCCTGGTCAAAGGTAGCAAATCTTAGCCCATAAGCTAAATCTGGTCTATGTTTTTGATTGGCTCATGAGATAAGGAAAGTTGAAAAAAAGTTGTAAGGGTCATGACTCAGGAAAAATTTTATGAAATCTAAATTTCAGGCCATGCATAGTGGCTCACGCCTGTAATCCCAGCAGTTTGGGAGGTTGAAGTAGAAGAATTACTTGAGACCAGGAGTTCAAGACCAGCCTGGGCAATATAGTGAGACCCCCCATCTCCAAAAAAAATAAAAATAAAAAAATTAGCTGGGTATGGTGGTGCTGCCGGTAATCCCACTACTAGGGAGGCTGATGTGGAAGAACTGAACCCAGGAGTTTGAGGTTACAGTAAGCTATGGTTGTACCACTACACTCTAACCTGGGCAACAGAGCAAGATTCTGTCTCTAAAAATAAAAAATAAAAGAAATTCAAATTTCAGTGTGCATAAATAGCATTTTATTGAAATACATTTGTTCATTCATTTATATATCTACTATGGTTGCTTTCATGCTACAACAACAGAAATGAGTAATTTTCACAGAGACCTTAAGACATGTAAAGCCTAAAATAATTATTATTTGGGCCTTTACAGAAAAAATTTGCCAACTCCTGGTCTTGACAACTTCACAGGGTGTTGATGAGATGAGATGATATAAATAAAAACTTTGCAATGTATAAGGCAAAACACAAATTGGAATAATAAGTAGGGAGTGGTAACAAATAAAAATTAGACAACAATAACAAAAAAAGACAAGAATTTATAAAAGAAAAAAAAATACCACCAATAGAAAAACTCTGTGCCTTGCAGTAAAACTTCTATTTTGATTAATAGAATGCTCAGGAAGCAAAATATCTTGTCAAGATTGGATTGATTCTGTTAAAGGACAGTTAACAAAATTGTTATCACTGTGAAGAAATCCTGCTAAAACTTTCCTGCCTAGAAAACACAATATACTAAAGGTAACTTCACCATCCTTTGAAGAAAGAAAATGTTGTATTGGTTTGACAATTTTGAACTTCACCTTTTGTTCCCTAAATGAGATGGTTTAAAAAGGTTAAAAAATCTTCTCATCCTTTTGTGTTCTGAGGAATGGCCCTTACATATTCTGAGATAAATCTCACTTCCAGTCTCTCTCAATGAATCAGATAGCACCCACATCCACACTCCCTCTCATGACAACCTTGTTTTAAAAATCTCAAGATTTCTCCCTTTTCTCTAAGAAGATCCTAATCAATACCATCTTAGCCTCTCCCTCAGCTTGACTTTTTAGGTGGGTTCCTCCCTTAATACAGACCCCTGAACTCCTTTTTCTTAGAGTATTTCAGAGAACTTACAGTAATAAAATTTTTCTGTGACTCTGAGATAAATCTTCTCTTAGCCTCTTGCCTGTTTTACAACCCAAGAATGTATTTCTTCAAGGACTTGTGAGCCACACTATTGAAATGTACTGATCAATAGAGATGGCATCCCATCTCAGTCTCTGTGGTAGGGTAGGAGCCTGACTAACTCAGGTAAGTAATTAGCAAGCAAAGATGCCTAAGTGCTTTTCCACTAGCTCACCTGAGCACCAAATCTTTTCTGCCTTTTGTTCCGGGAACTGGAACTCAGTCTTTCTACCCTATTGTAATAGTCTTCCTTGCCTGTTTAACTTCAAGTGCAATTTTTCTTTAACTTTCTCATCCATGAGTATTCTCTTTACTGTATTCTCTTTACTGCAGTAGCTTGAATAAAGTCATCATCTTAGCTGCCCAAAGTGTTTTGTCTTTAACAGCTTCAAGGTCATCATTTTGAAAAGAAATTTTTATCGTGCAAAATTATGGATACCAATTTGGAAAGGCATTAAAAAATAGAAGCAAATCTGTACTTATTCAAAGATAAATCTTAAAAGTTATTATTTTAAAAAAGAAAATGTGGAGCTTGATCTTTTCTTTCTATCTGAAGCTGAGTAACTTAACTCTGTTGGGATTTTGGACATCCCTTTGATAATGCAGTTTTGCTGGATTTCAGAAAGTTCATAGTCTCTGGGATAAATAGAAGAAGTAGAAACCTTTCTCTATCGTAGTTTGGATGACAAAATATGAGACAAATACTAAAAATTCTAATAGTTCCATTTGCTGAATCACATATCCTGCTCGTATGTTAGAGACCACCTTTGGTTATTCAAATTTACTTTTACAGAAGATGATAAAATTGTCCATGAAATGTCAGGATTAGATACAATCAAATTGGGCTATTTTGAGATATCCTTTTTTTCTTTTTTTAAGTAAAGCTTTCTATTAACACCTAAATGGACTGAATCGGCTCTCTCTTAGCCAAACTAAATAAATGAAATCTTTGGTATAATCTGTTGAAAGGTTAACAGGTTTCCTCCTTAACATTTTAATAAATGAATATTCACTGAAGTGACTCTTGACCAACTTCCTTCTACTATATTATCTTCGTATTCAGTTGAAAAACACTTGAGAAAAAAATACCTGCCATTTATTTCTAGGCATTTGTAACTTTGCTGTTAGGCTGAAAACTACATACTGCAGCAATTAAAAGGATAGAAAATGAATCTGTTTTACGCTATTTTAATCAGATAATAGTTAATGATATTGACAACTCAATATTACCTCTCTATTTAGCTATCCTTACCTCACATTTTAAATTTTCCTTTTGCAAATTTTCCTTCTGCCATTCTGACATTTATCTGTCCAAAAAGTTAATCCTCAGAAGTAAGACTATTTTAAAATCCAACTCTCTAAATTCAATGATTATTGTTTCCTAATGACTCCATTTTTATTTTAAGATTTTAACTTATATGCCTTATTTTTCTGGCTTGCCTCCCTTTATATTATATAAGGTTATTCAAAGGGTTAAAAAATATTTTTAATCATTTTGGATATGATACAAATACTCTGTATCTCCTGCCCCACTATGAAAATATGATCTCAGAATCAAAGGACTCATTTCTGAGATATGAACATTTTCTCCCAACAGTTTTCTCATATTTTATTAAAATCTCCATACATGCAAATTTTAATCAGCCACCTTGAAAATCTTTGTTGCTGAACTTTGATTTTGAGGTGAGGGGAAATGCCTTTTTGGTTGAAGTCAAATAACAACACTACCTGATTCTCTGTTATCTCAACATCAACATAAATAAAGATAAGCTCATGAAAAAGACTATAGTTGGTTTGCTGGGTTGCTGGTGGTGAATTAACTAATTGTTTACATAACGTTAGGAGTGATATTTACAGTAATTTTCTCTGCAACTGGTTTATGTTATATACTATCTAATAATGCATAAGAACAATAATGATTTTCTTTTGAGGAGTCCCCAATGGGAAACTATTTGCTTAACTTCATCCTAAGACTAGAGAGATTTATCTCCAGCATTTATAAATTAGCATTTTATTCTTATCAGGTTCACTAACATTAATATTTATAAATATATGTTTTATTGCATTATTATACTTGGCTTCACCATGAAAAACAGAGTGGTCATTCTACAGTGATGCTTCCCTGTTTTCCCATTTTACAGGAGTGGAAGTCAAACTAGAAATGAATTTGAGTCCTTACTCTGTACTTTCAGACTTTAACCTACCTAAATCTTAATTTCCTTAACTATAAAAGGAGGAAAATAGTAATATCCATTCTGTATAGTTGTGAAAGTTTACTTTGCACAACAAATATTTACTGAGCACTTTCATGTTCCAGAGACTGTGAGGAGCTGGGTGTATAACAGTGAATACTAAACAGAAATCCTGACTTCCTGAAGCCTGAAATCTAGGAGGGTCAGAAATTAAGCAAATAGTTACACACACACACACAAACACAAATACAAACTAAAAGTGTAAAACTGGGAAGTGTTATGACACCCTCTATTAGAGAGCTTTTATTTAATTGGACTGACTGAATTGATGCTTGAGCTGAGATAAAATGTATAGTTCTGGATTACAATACAAAGAGGCTAGGAGGAAATAGCTTGTGTAAGAGACCTGTGGCAGGAGGGAGCTTAGGCAGGTGTTATAGCGTAGAAGAAAGACAAGGTACTTGAAATGAAGGAAGTAAGAGAGAGTGTAGCGTCAAACAAGGTTGATAGTTAAGAGGGCCATATAGGGCCTTTTAGGTCTTGCCAAGGAGTGTTCTCCTTATGCTCAATGCAATGGGAAGCTACAAACAGGTGCTAATCAGGAGGACAAGGAAAGATCATTCTATAGTAATGTTGAAAACAGATTGAAGAGCATCCAGACTGAACTTGAATGGATGGGTTGGGAGGCTATAGCAGAAATCTAGTTAAGAAATAATGGAAACTTGGACTAACATGGTTTTGGCAATGATAAAGAATAGAGATGGACTGTAGAGGTGTTTAGAAAGTAAAATGGAAAGAACCTTCTGATAAGCCTGATAGAGCATATAAGAGAGTAGACGCCAACACTTTGGCTAGCTATGTGAATTGTTATTATATCTGTGATACAGAGACTGCAAAAGACAAGATTTGGAAGGAAGAAGATTTTGCATGTGGTCTGACAGGTTGAGTTTGAGATTCTTTTAATACATTCAAATATGTTTATTAGGCGGTTGTTTATATCAGCCAGGAGCGGATTGGCTATAGAGAGGTGTGGGTGGTAGATGTGCACTGCGTTCCACATCATGATAATAGAAGCATTGGATGTCACTGAAGCAACCCAGAGGTATAATATAGAGTTAGAAGACAGAGGGTCAAGACCAAGGTGTGAGTCACTCTGTTATGGTCTGAGTAACTCTAGGCTGCTCTATTTTGGTACCAATAACTCAAAGGGGCAGGGAACTGGTAGAAAGAAGTTTATTTCTGAATTTGAATCCAGGGAGCAGAGCCAGAGTTGAGGTGTTTCTAACACGGTCCTGCTCCCCCTTTATGTTTCACAGTTCATTTTTATAAGTCCAGGTTTGTTGGTACTTATACATTAGCCATGTGACCAGCAGAGCATTGTATAGAACTTATCCATAGTGACATTTTACAGTCCAGACTTCCTGGTGCCAGGTACCAGAGGTATCTCACAGCTTGCATCAGTAAGGTTTGGCAGAAGTGTTAATCAGACTTGCCATAGAGTAAAGTGAGTTTATAGGGCCCAAGACATCATGCATGACACAAAAGTTATACAAATCACAAAACTTACAATTACAAAAGTTATACAAATCACAAAACATTGATTCCATACTATTCAAAGCCATGACTACTAAGAAAAGTGAGTAAATAGGGATTTACATCTTTCAGTTGATTGGGTGTAGTCTGCAGGGAAATTAAGGATCCTTTGAAGTTTCTTACTGGTAGTGCATAGGAGATAAGGGAAAGTGCACCTTTCATTAGCTCTCAGGAATATTGTTCAAGAACATACAGGAGCACTTGAATCCTTGCCATGTCCTCCTCTAGGGGCTGTGGCAATATAGAGAGGCATTAGTGGGGTCTCTGTATCAATTCTAATAATTAGTGGCCTGATGGAAGAAGGACAAACCTGCAAGAGTTAAAAAAAAAATAATCCATCAAAGCAACAAGATGAAAATAAGAAGTGCAGTGCCCTAAAAATAATTGAGAAAAGTATTTGAGGAAGAAGGGAGTAGCCAAAAGAGTCAAACGCTTCTTAAAAAAAAAAAAAAATCCAAGTAGCAAGAACAATGAAAGCTGTTCACTACTTTTATAAACAAGCAAATCATCGGCTTGGGGAAAGTAGGAGGTACAGAAATGGGTACAGCAACTGTGGACATTTGTTTGAAGAAGCTTGACTTTCAGAAAAAAGATCAAAAGTAACAACCAATGAGCAATGAGAGATTGGCTAAAGTTGTGTTTTGTTTTTAGTCAGAGACACTTAATCATGTACAAAGTCATTGGCATAAATACAAATGAGGAGATGAATCTACCAGAAATAAAGAACATAAATGCTGTAAAGTAGAGAGCAATGGGGTCCATAAAAGAGATTAGGTGGATTGAATGACATAAGGAACTGATATTTTTCACAGCGCTTAGTACATTGAACAGGGGCTGTTTTATCAGGGAGGATACTTTTGGTTGTAACTAATGAAAGATAGCCCAAAGTGGTTCAAGCAATGAAAGAAATTTATTAGTACACACAACTAAAAATACAGAATAGACAGACTTCAAGAACATTTTTTAAAAATTTTTATTTTAAAATTGTGAGGTACAATTCAGGGTTAGGTACACAAATATTCATTATGAAGGTACCCTTGTTGATGAGGTGTGCCTCTCCTTCCCCAGGCAGATTCCCACTACTGCCAATCCCACTTCCCTGCACCCACAGCCCTGCTACTGTCAATACTTTTCTTATAGCATTAGAATATGATACTCAACCCTTTGTTTCTGTCAAAGATCACTCAGTATTATAGACTCTAAGTTCATCCAGGTTGCTGTGAAGTTCATGATTTTGTCCTTTTTTATGGCTGCATAATATTCAATTGTGTATATGTACCATATTTTTTTTATCCAGTCTCTCTTGATAGGCAGTATGGTTGGTCCCATGTTCTTGCTATTGTAAACAATGCTGCAATAAACATACATGTGCAGGTATCTTTTTTATAGAGTGATTTGAGTTCATCTGGGTATATTCCCAATAGGGGGATTGCAGAGTCATATGGATGGTCGATTTTTAGAACTTTTAGGAATCATCACACTGTTTTCCACAGAAGCTGTACTAGTTTATGCTCTTACCAACAGTATAGAAGCGTTCCCCTTTCCCCACATCCTCTCCAGCATTTGTTATTTTTTGAGTTATTGATGATAGCCATTCTGACTGGAGTTAGGTGGTGTCTCAGTGTAGTTCTAATTTGCATTTCTTTGATGACTTATGATACTAAACATTTTTTCATGTATCTGTTGGCTGCTTGTACATCTTCTTTTGAGAACTGTCTATTCATATCTTTTGCCCACTTTGTAATGGGGCTGTTTTTTTTCTTTTCAGCACATCTGAGTGCCTAATAGATGCTAGATGTTAGCATCTTTGTCAGACATAGAGTTGTCAGGGAGTCTGTGGGCTGTCTCCCTGCTCTCTTGATGGTTTCTATGGCTTTACAGAAGCCTGTCAGTTTGATGAGGTCCCCCTTGTCTATCTTATCTCTTATGGCATGGGCACTTGGGGTTTTGATCAGGAATTGGTTGTCAGTTCCAATTTCCATAAAGGTGTGTCCTGCATTTTCTAAGGTTCTTATAGTTTGAGGTTTTACGTTTAAGTCTCTGATCCATTTAAGTTGATTTTTGTGTATGGGGATAGGTAGGGGTCCTGTTTCAATCTTCTGCATGTGGTCAGCCAGTTTTCCCAGCACCATTTACTGAATAGGTTCTCCTCTTCCCAGTGATTGGTGGTGGAGGCTTTGTCGAAGATGAGTTGGTTGAGAAATTGAAGTTTGCTTCTGGAATCTCAATTCTATTCCATTGGTCTATGTGACTTTTCCTGTACCAATAGCAGGCAGTTTTGATTATCATTGCTTTATAATAAAGCTTAAAGTCTGGGAGTGTGATACCTCCTGCTATGTTTTTGTTTTTGTTTTTGTTTTCTGAGGATTGTTGTGGCTATTCATGCTCATTTATGTTTCAATATGAATTCCTGTATTGTTGTTTCTAGGTCTGAGAAGAATGTTGCTAGTAATTTGATGGTATTGCACTAAATCTGTAGACTGCCTTAAGTAGAATGGACATCTTAACAATATTGATTCTTCAAATCCATGAGCATGGAATATTTTTTCACTTGTTTGTGTCATCTTTGATTTCTTTGAGCAGTGTTTTGTAGTTTTCATTGTAAAGGTCTTTCATGTCTCTGGTTAGGAGGATGCCAAGATTTTTTTTTTTTTTTTTTTTGGTGGCTACTGTGAATGGAATTGTGCTTTTTATTTGAGTTTCTGTTTATTTATTATCAGTGTATAGAAATGTGATTGTCTTTTGCACATTTATTTTATACCCTGAGACTTTGTCAAAGCCCTTTATCATTGCAAGGAGGTTTATGACAGATTCTCTTCAGTTTTCAAGATAAAGAATCATGGCGTCTGCAAAGAGGGATAATTTGATTTCGTCTATTTGAATACCTCTGATCACCTTCTCTACTCTGATTGCTGTAGCTAGGACTTCCAAGCTATGTTGAACATAAGGGGTGAGATCAGGCATCCTTGTCGTGTTCCAGTTTTCAGGGGAAATGGTTCTGATTTCTGTCTGTTCAGCAGTACACTAGCTGTGAGTTTGTCATAGATGACTCTTACTATTTTGAGGTATGTTCCATCTATGCCCAGATTTTCGAGAGTTTTTATCAAGAAGTGGTGCTGGATTTTATCAAAAGCTTTTTCTGTGTCTAATGATATCACCATTTGATTTTCATTTTTATGTCTGTTGATGTATTTAATTATGTTTATGGTCTTATGAATGTTGAACCAGCCTTGCATTCCAGGGTTGAAGCATACTTGGTCATGGTAGATGATTTTGAGATGTGTTGTTGAATCCAGTTTGCTAGAATCTTGTTGAGAATTTTAGCATCTATATTCATCAAGGATATTGGACTGTAGTTCTCTTTCTTTGTTGGGTCTTTACCTGGCCTGACTATCAATGTGAAGTTAGCATCATAAAATGATTTGGGGAGAGTTCCATCTTTCTCAATCGACTGGAATACTTTCAATGGGATTGGTATCAGTTCCTCCTTGTTTGTTTTGTAGAATTATGCTGTAAAGCCATCTGGTCCTGGGCTTTTATTTTATAGGTAGTTTTCTTATGACATAGTTAATTACATGGATTGTTATTGGTCTATTTAGGGTCTCGATTTCTTCATGCTTCAACCTGGAGAGATTGTGTGATGTCCATTTCCTTTGGGTTTTCAAGTATGTTTCCATACAGGTGAACATAGTAGTCTCTGATAATCTTTTGTATTTCTTCAAGGTCTCTTGTGACTTCATCTTTTGTGTTTCTGATTGTGTTTATTTGGGCTTTTTCTCTCTTTTTCTTGGTCAGTCTAGTTAGGGGACCATCAATCTTGTT
>NW_007249217.1:682717-683198 GCF_000164805.1 Carlito syrichta
TCAAAATAGTAAAAGCCATCTACGAGAAACCCCCAGCCAGTATACTCCTAAATGGACAAAAACGAACCATTTCCCCTGAAAATTGGAACCAGACAAGGATGCCCACTCTCGCCCCTCCTGTTCAATATAGTATTAGAAGTTCCGACCAGAGGAATCAGAGAAGAGAAGGCAATAGGGGATATTCAAATAGGAAAAGAAGAAGTCAAGTTATCTCTCTTTGCAGGTGACATGATTGTATACCTTGAAAACCCAAGAGAATCTGTCAAAAACCTCCTCACACTGATAAAGGACTTCGGCAAAGTCTCAGGATATAAAATAAATGTGCAAAAGACAATCGCATTTCTTTACACCAATAATAAACAAACAGAAACCCAAATAAAAAGTACAATTCCACTCACAACAGTCACAAAAAAAAAAAAAAGAAAGAAATACCTTGGCATCTTCCTAACCAGAAAAGTGAAAGACCTTTACAATGAAAACT
>NW_007249217.1:683218-690377 GCF_000164805.1 Carlito syrichta
CTGCTGAAATTAGGGTTTTTGTGGTCTTGCTTTTCCAGCTTCTTTAGGTGACTTTTTAGGCTGTTAACTTGAGATCTTTGCATTTTCTTCATGTGTGTTTTTAGAGATATGAATACCCTTTTAACTACTGCTTTCATGGCATCCCAGAGATTTCGGTAAGATGTTTCTTCATTTTCATTTTTTCCAGGTATCTTTTAATCTCTGTTTTGATTTCCATGTTGACCCAGGAGCTGCTTAGCATCATGCTGTTTAGTGTCTATGTCTTTGTGGGTTTGGAGGGAACTTTGTTGATATTGATATTTATTTTTATTCCACTGTGGTCTGAGAAGGTGCATGGCAGAATTTCAATCTTATGAAATTTGTTTATGCTCGATTTATGGCCAAGGACATGGTTGATCTTAGAGTATATTCCATGTGGTGATGAGTAGAATGTATATTCTGTGGTTGTAGGGTGGAGTGTTCTGTAGGTATCAGTTAAGTCCATTTTGTCAAGAGTCACACTGAGGTTTTGGATCTCCTTGCTGATTTTCTGTCTCGATGATCTGTCTAGGCTTGTGAGTGGGGTTTTAAAGTCCCCAGCTATGATAGCATTAGAGTCAATATCTTTTTAAAAGTTTGCCTAGAAGTTGCTTTATGAAAGTTGGTGCTCCAATGTTGGGTGCACATATGTTTAGGATGGACATTTCTTGTTGATGGGTTGAACATTTTATCATTATAGAGTGACCTTCTGTATCTTTTTTAATTTTTGATAACTTAAAGAATATTTTGTCTGATATTAAGATTGCAACTCTTGCTTTCTTTTATGTCCTGTTCACCTGAAGTTTTGCTTCCCATCCTCTTGCTTTGAGTCTGTGAGTATCCTTTGTGGTGAGATGAATCTCTTGGAGACAATACATTGTTGTCTCATGATATTTTAACCATTTTGTCATTTTGTGTCTTTTCAGTGATGTATTTAGTCCTTTCACATTCAGGCTAATCATTGAAATGTGAGAGTTTATCCTTGTCTTGAGGTTCTTATAGAGTTGTTGCTGTTCCTGCTTGTTTGTTGTCTTTCTTCTGATTTTTTGAGTGATTTATGTGTATTTTCAATCTTTTTCCTGCACTCTTGTGAAGAATGTTGTCATTATTTTTTCCCTTATTTCTGTGTTTAATACTTTCTTAAGTGTTTCTTATAGAGTTGTTCTAGAGACAGCAAAAGTTCTTAGAGATTGGATGTCTGGGAAAGATTTTAATTCTCCCTCACTGATGAAGCTTAGCTTAGCGGGGTAGGTTATTCTTGGCTGCAATTTTTTATCTTTTAGAACTTTGAAGATTGGGCTCCAAGCTCTCCTAGCCTGAAGTGTTTCTGTAGATAAATCTGCTGCCATTCTAATTGGTCTTCCCTGGTAGGTAGTCTGACCTTTTTCTTTTGCTGCTTTTTGGATTTTTTCTTTTATACTTACTTTGCTTAGGCAAATTACTATGTATCTAGCAGTTGATCTTCTCATTTGTTGTCTTGCAGAGGATCTCTAAATTTCTTGTGTTTGATTGGTCACATCATTGATGAGATGAGGGAAGTTTTCTTGAATAATTTCATGGAATGTTTGTTCAAAGGCTGTCTCTGTCTCTCTTTCTGCATTAGGAAGTCTTAGGTTCAGCCTCTTGAAATAACCGCTCCTCTTTTGAAGGTTTTATTCTGTCTTTTTAAGCTTCTTTTCTATGTTGTTGACAGTATGGGTTAGCTCTATATTTTGATCTTCAAGCTATGAGACTCTTTCTTCTGCTTGTCTAACTCTGCTTTCCCTGCTTATCAGTTTGTTATTTATTTCATTCAGAGTATTCTTTACTGCTGTTATCTCAGTTATCAACTCCTTCATTTTTTCTCTTGTCTCTCCTCAATTCTATTTATTCTCTCTATTAATGTCTTCATATCTGGGTTTGTAGTTTGAGACCAGTCATTCTGGGGGCTCTTCATTGTTGGCATACTGAAGTCTGTTTTCTCAGTGGTTGACCTCCTAGGGGTCTATTTTAGACCCATATTTTTCTTTTGGTTTTTCTTCATTTGTGTAAATCCCCCCCACATACACTTTTTTTCCCTTTTTTAAAACTCTACTGTTCAGCGATGGTGGTGTTGCTTTTACTTCTGTTTGTTCAATCTACTATTCTTCCTTATGTGGATCCTCTGACTTTGTTCAATTCTGAAGCTGGAATGTGGGATGGGTGCTGTATTTTTACAATTTTGAGATTTAATTGAGGGGGGAGCTGTGATTCAAAATGTATCTGCAGATCCCAGTATCCACCCACAGGTGTCTGGGCACCGTGGAACCCACTTCCCACTGCCTTACAATCTGTGCATGCAGTTCAGATATAGGTTTGTTCCCTGGAAGCAAAATGAGGTAAGAAAAAGGAAAAGAATGGAAAAAGGAAGGAGGGAGGCAAGAGAAAGGTGGAGAGAAAATAGAATAAGAAGGAAAGTACCAACTAACAAAATAAAAGAGACACAAAGACAAAAAAAAGAGTAAAAAAATTAAAACATACATGCAATCATACAAACACACAAACCAACAAAAATCTCCCTATTGGGACTTCCAGCAAGATGGCAATGGGGCAGCCTGGTCTATGAAACCCTCTGCAAAGGAGAACACAGAGGGTCTCTGACTCTCTCCCCGGGGGCTGCGGATTCTAATGTTGACAGCCTGCTCCTCACACAGAGCTTAGCTGTCACCACCGCTGGGGCATCACAGCGATCTGAATAGCCACTGCAACTGCAGACACAGCAGCTGCTGGTGCCACCACTTCCTCCATGGTGGCCACAGCACATCGTGCCACCCATGCCTGAGGCGATCCACAACTACAGTCCTTGAAGCCCCTGCAGGCAAGATCTGCTGGGATCGCTGCCACCTCTGCTGCCAGCGTGACGTCCTGTCAGCCATGGGTCTCCTCCTGTGTGCCCTGAGGGAGGCTCCCATCTCCAGTCCCTGCCTGACTCCTATCAGGCTCCACCCCTTCTGGGGCAAGCAGCTGAGATAGCACCACCTGCTGGCGATACAAGGTAACAACACCAAAACGGGAAAAACAAGCTTGAGAAACAGACACAGGCCAGATTTAAGTAGTGAACTGAGGGTGATCTGAATTGTCCTTCACAGCAGGCCAGGGGCAACTGACCTTAACTGTGAACTAATTTACCAGCTTGGAAAGACAGCTAGAAATCAGAGCTGAAGCCGGGCTCGGTGACTCAGCCTGTAATCCCACGCCTTTGGGAGTCTGAGGTGAGTGGATTGCCTGAGCCCGAGGGTTCGAGACCCGTCTGGACAGCAAGACCTCATCTCTACAATAAATAAAAAAATCAGCCGGGCATAGTAGCGCATGCCTGTAATTCCAGCTACTTGGAAGGCTGAGGCGGAAAGATTGCCGGAGCCCAGCAGGTCGAGGCTGCGGTGGCCGGGAGCGGCCACTGCACTCCAGTCTGGGTGACGGAGTGAGACTCCAACCCCCCCCCCATTAAAAAAAGAAAAGAAATCAGAGCTGAAAGGACATTGGACTTAAACTAAACATCTCAATGTGTGCTCAATTGGTTCTGTTAGTTTAATGACTTAATTCTATTCCTCCTGCTTTGTTCCTTTTTTCTTTTCCTCTTCCTTTTCTTCTCTTTTCTCCTCTCTGTAAACCATATCTTTGTATAGAGGAACATCACACCAATAAGGTGGTTGGTTAGCTTGTATGTTAGCATCATTGTATGCTTTATTTTTTTGTATGAGAGTTGGTTAGTCTGTGGCTGTGGTCTATTGTTTTTATCTGTTTCAGTTTAGGTCTCTCTCTCCATTTGTTGGTACACTCATCTGTTGCCCCCCTTGCTCCTCTCTCTCTCCACCCCCTCTTCCCTCCACTGTCTGCTCCATTCTCTTCCCTCTGCTAACCACATTTTATTTCAGGGAATAAACCTACAGCCCCACAACACAGACAGATTCCAAGGCAGTGGGAAGTGGGTTTCAGATTATCCATAGCCCTGTTGGCGAATACCAGGACCTGCAGATAGATTTTGAATCACAGCTCCCCACTTAAGTAAATCGCAAAACTGCAAAAAGGACCACCCCCAACCTACAGTGCAACTCCAGAATTGAACAAAGTAAGAGGGCATACATAAAGAAGAATAGAAGATTGAACAAACAGAAGTAAAAGCAATCCCTCTACCATTGAATAACAGAATTAAAGAAGATGGTGACATGGAGGGAAGGGAAAAGTAGGGAGGGGGAAAAAACCACACAAATGAAGAAAAACCAAAAGAAGAATATAGGTCTCACACAGATCCCTGGGAAATCAGAAACTGAGAAAACAGATTCTGGAACACAAATAATGCAGAAACCCCAAAATGACTGGTCACACGCAACAAACCCAGACATCAAGACATTAATAGAGAGAATTTAAAAAATTGAGGAGAGACAAGAGGAAAATAGGAAGGAGCTGATGTCAGAAATAACAGCAGTAAAGAACACTGTGATGGAAATAAATAACAAACTAATAAGCATGGAAAGCAGAATTACTAAGCAGAAGAAAGAATCTCAGAGCTCGAAGACCAAAACACAGAACTAACCCAAACTATCAAAAACACAGAAAAGAAGCACAAAAAGACAGAACAAAACCTTCAAGAGATGAATGATCACTTCAAGAGACCAAACCTAAGAGTAATTGACCTTCCTGAGGCAGAGAGAGAAACAGAGGCCACACTGGAACAAACATTTCATGAAATCTATCAAGAAAACTTCCCTCATCTCATCAAGGATGAAAAAATTCAAACACAAGAGATTCAGAGAACCCCTGCAAGACAACAAATGAGAAGACCAACTCCCAGACATATAATAACTCACCTAAACAAGGCAGGTATAAAAGAAAACATCCTAAAGGCTGCAAGAGAAAAAAGGTAAGACTATGTACCAGGGAGGACCAATTAGAATAGCAGCAGATTTATCTACAGAAACTCTCCAGGCTAGGAGAGCTTGGAGCCCTATCTTCAAAGTTCTAAAAGATAAACAATTTCAACTGAGAATAACCTACCCAGCCAACTTCATCAATGAGGGAGAATTGAAATCTTTCCCAGATATCCAATCCCTAAGAACCTACACTGTCACAAGACCACCTCTGCAAGAAACACTTAAGAAAGTATTGAACACAGAAGAAAAGGAAAAAAGAACATTAGCATTCTTCACAAGAGTACAGGCAAAAGATTAAAAACACACATATTCCAAATCTAAAACCAAAAGAAGCACAACACACAAATAGGAAGAACAACAACTCTGTAAGAACATTATGATAAGGATCAACTCTCACATTTCAATAATTAGTTTGAATGTGAATGGAATAAATACACCACTGAAAAGACATAGAATGGCAAAATGGATAAAATATCACCAGGCAACAATTTATTGCCTTCAAGAGACTCACTTCACTAGAAAGGACACTCATAGACTCAAAGTAAGAGGATGGGAAACAAATTTTCAGGCGAATGGAACACAAAAGAAAGGAGTCGTGATCTTAATCTCAGACAAAATACCCTTTAAACTATCAAAAATTTAAAAAGATACAGAAGGCCACTACATAATGATAAAAATTTCAATCCATCAACAAGAAATATCCATCCTAAACATATATGCACCGAACATAGGAGCACCAACTTTCATAAAGGAGCTCCTAGGTAAATTTAAAAAAGACATCAAATCCAATACCATCATAGCTGTAGACTTTAATACCTCACTCACAACCCTAGACAGATCATCAGGACAAAAATCAGCCACAAGATCCAAAACCTCAATGTGACTCTTGATCAAATGGACTTAATTGATACCTACAGAACCCTCCATCCAAAGACGACAGAATACACATTCTACTCATCACCACATGGAACATACTCTAAGATCGACCACATACTTGGCCATAAATCAAGCATAAGCAAATTTAAAAGGACTGAAATTTTACCATGCACCGTCTCAGACCACAGTGGAATAAAAATAAACATTAACACCAACAAGGTCCCCCACAAACCCACAAAGACATGGACACTAAACAGCATGGATGCTAAACAACTCCTGGGTCAATTATGAAATCAAAACAGAGATCAAAAGATACCTGGAAACAAATGAAAATGAAGAAACATCTTACCATAATCTCTGGGACACCATGAAAACCGTAGTAAGAGGGGAATTTATATCCCTACAAATGCACATGAAGAAAATGGAAGGATCACAAATTAACAGCCTAAGAAGTTACCTAAAAAAGTTGGAAAAGCAAGACCACAAAAACCCTAATTTCAGCAGAAGAATACAGATCACCAAAATAAAAGCCCAAATCCAGGACATAGAAGACAAAAAGATAATACAAAAATTCAATGAAACAAAAAGCTGGTTCTTCGAAAGCATAAACAAGATCGATGGTCCCTTAGCTAGACTAACCAAGAAAAAGAGAGAAAAAGCCCAAATAAACACAATCAGAAGCACAAAAGATGAAGTCACATCTGATACTGAAGAAATACAAAAGATCATTAGCGACTACTATGTATACTTGTATGGAAACAAACTTGAAAACCCCAGGGAAATGGAGGACTTTCTGTCATCACACAACCTGCCTAGGTTGAAACAAGAAGAAATTGAGACCCCAAATAGACCAATAACAATCAATGAAATTGACTATGTAATAAGAAAACTACCTTTAAAAAAAAGCCCTGGACCAGATGACTTTCCAGCAGAATTCTACAAGACATTTATGGAGGAGCTTATACCAATCCTACTGAAGGTATTCTAGGCGACTGAGAAAGATGGAACTCTCCCCAAATCATTTTATGAAGCTAACATCACATTGATATCCAAGCCAGGTAATGACCTAACAAAGAAAGAGAACTACAGGCCAATATCTTTGATGAACATAGATGGTAAAATTCTCAACAAGATCCTAGTGAACAGGATTCAACAGCACGAAGTAGGCTTCATCCCTGGGATGCAAGGCTGGTTCAACATTCATAAAACCATAAGTGTAATTAAATCATCAACAGATGTCAAAAGAAAAACCACATAATTGTATCATTAGATGCAGAAAAAGCTTTTGATAAAATCCAGCACCTCTTCTTGATAAAAACCCTCGAACATCTAGGCATATGGGGAACATACCTCAAAATAGTAAAAGCCATCTCTGA